>NW_022631001.1:30152525-30396984 GCF_010015895.1 Lontra canadensis | reverse complement strand
GAATTTTTATAGCAGCAATGTCTACAATAGCCAAACTATGGAAAGAATCTAGATGTCCATCAACAGATGAATGGATAAAGAAGAAGTGGTATATATACACAATGGAATACTATGCATCCATCAAAAGAAATGAAATCTTGCCATTTGTGACGACGTGGATGGAACTAGAGGGTATCATGCTTAGCGAAATAAGTCAGTCAGAGAAAGACAACTATCATATGATCTCCCTGATATGAGGAAGTGGAGATGCAACATGGGGGGTTAAGAGGGTAGGAGAAGAATAAATTAAACAAGATGGGATTGGAATGGAGACAAACCATAAGTGACTCCTAATCTCACAAAAGAAACTGAGGGTTGATGGGGGGAGGGGGGTTGGGAGAAGGGGGGTGGGGCTATGGACATTGGGGAGGGTATGTGCTATGGTGAGTGCTGTGAAGTGTGTAAACCTGGCGATTCACAGACCTGTACTACTGGGGATAAAAATATATTATATGTTTATAAAAATAAATAAATAAATAAATAAATAAATAAATAAATATTAAAAAAAATGAAAAAGAAATGTACCAGGGAGAATTCTACAGAATTGAAACTGAAATTGAAGAAAAACAGAAACTAAAATATGAAGAAAATCAGAAAGAGCTATCTTGCCTTTCTATATCCTATACATTTTAAGTAAGAGTCTAAAATTGGTCTCCTGAATGTTGAGTGCTCTTCAACATTTGTGGACTAATCTTTCCTTTATGTATATTGCTCTTATAATGTTACTTTACCACTTAAGAATTCTGTTTGAATTAAATAGGACCTACTCATTCTCTTTATTTTTATTACTTTAGAATCACTCTAGCATTCATGAACCTCAAGATCTAATCTTTTCCCCACCTATACCAACTCCACCTTGTTTTTTACTGATCTTCAAAATGAAACATTCATTTTGATATTAGTCACCATAATGTACTCAATACTTACAATATACTAAGTTATCTTGTTTAACTTCATTCATTCATTTATTTACTCATTCATTCAGTATTTTTTGTGCCCCTTTTCTTTGGACTGTGATAGCCCATGAAGATATGCTGGTCGACCACAGCAACAAAAATAAACACAGATTCTTCCTTCAAAAACGCAGAGTAGGGAGGATAAAGCACAATTGCCTTCAGCATTAGGACTGTGATGATGTAAGTTTGGGGAAAATGTTCCAGCAGAGGTAGCATTTAGGCTAACACTTGAAGGAATTAGATGAGAAATGGTGGGCAATAGTGAAGGTCCAGTGTTGTAGATAGGAAAGGCTAGTGGCAAGAGAAATAGCAGCATACTCTAAGGCCTGAAAGATGATTAGCACAAAGGGACATGAGAAGAAAGTGGTCACATGAGGAAATAGATTCATGTTCACCTATCTAGATCTTACCAATTTGTCGATTTTCTTACTGTATGGGTTGATAAACACATAATAAGTTATACAGAGTCATTTTCAGTTTTTGCAAGTACTAGATCTTTAGCATGTAGACCTTCTGCCAGAGGAATGGTAGTCACTGAGAGAGTGAAGCAAGTACAAGTCCTCAAATACAACAACTTTTCATTCTGTTTGGCAGATGCCAGTTTGTGTTTGACTCCTCACTAGACTGTGAGTTCCTCTAGGGCAGAACCTAACCTTATCCATCTTTGAGTCCACAATACCAGTCATTGTCCCTGACACAGTGGGTGACTGTGCTGGTTATTCTCTATACCCTTGCCCCCCAATTATCTATTCTTTGCACTCCTTTAACCCTTTGTATACCCCAACTCTGAGGGGTGGGAGGAGTTGTTTCTGTTGAATGTCCACTCTGGCTCTGTTGGCCTCTGGCTTCCAATTTGGTTGAGCCACTAGGAGGCACCAGTAGGAAATTGAAGGATGCCAGGCAAGAGATGGCAAGGGATTCATTTCTACTTTCCTTGATGGGTGACCAGCCACAGATACAGCTCCTGTCACAAGGGTGCCCCTTCTGAGTCTGCAGTCATCACTGGGTTTCTGCACTGCCAATCCTTATATGGCTCAACTTCCTTTGCTGGTTGTCATTATCTTGCCCAGCCTCAGTAAATTTGTCATGAAGTTTAATTCCACTCAAAAAAATTTCAACAAACATTGCTTTCTGTTTCTTACTGGGATCCTGACTGATACGGCACTTGATAAATATTCGTCAAATTGAAATAAGTCTCAGTGGGAATGCTTGGAATAAATATACCTCTTGAAAAAGTCACATGTAGGGGCACCTGGGTGACTAGTCAGTTAAGCATCTGCCTTCAGCTCAGGTCATGATCCTAGGGTCCTGGGATCAAGTCCCACGTTGGGGCTCCCTGCTCAGGGGAGAGCCTGTTTCTCCCTTTCCCCTCTGCATGTTCTCTCTATCACTCTGTCTGTCTGTCTCTCTCTCAAATAAATAAATAAATAAATAAATAAATAAATAGATAGATAGATAAAATATTTTAAAATAAAACAAAATAAAAAGTCACATGTGTTTAGATTTGGAAATCAAAAACATAACACAGGCAAACTGCATTTTCTACTTCAGTACAATATGTGACAGCGCTTGAATTAGAACATAAAAACATTTGTTCCACACTTAATTTTTCAAGTATTTCTCCATAAATTCATTCTACTTTTCTTCCATTCACATGATGGCACTGCCAAACTGAGTTGATTCTGAGAGTTCTGAGTAGCATATTCAACAAGTTTAAACTCAGGTATTGAATATATCTTGCTCCGCTTTTCTGTCATTTATTGTAGACTGTGAATCCGATTAGGAAAGACTTTGTTCCTCTTTGAATTAGCATAAGTTAGTTTACTGCACAGAACTAATATCTTATTCTTTCCTTCTTAGGGTGCACTTCTTTTCTTATCAGAGTAAGCCAGACAACATTTTAGGATATGAAAAAGAATTTCCCCTGGGATATCTGGGTGGCTAAGTCCATTACGTGTCTGCCTTTGGTTCAGGTCACGATTCCAGGGACCTGGGATCAAGTCCCATATCAGGCACCTTTCTCAGTGGCGAGCCTGCTTCTCCCTCTGCCTGCTGTTACCCCTGCTTGTGTGCTCTCTCTTTCTCCCTCTCTGAAAAATAGATAAATTAAAAAAAGAGTTTTATCAATATATTTTTCTAGGTGCTTCTAATTCATTCACTCAGTTTACCAATACATAACGTAATTAGGCTTTTAAAACAGCCTCACTGGCAATTGGGTCCCAGGGAAAATACTTGAGAAGCAAATATTTGCTTCAGACTCTGGCATTACCAGTTGTTAGCTCTAAGTATTTCTTAGGTTATTTAAATTGTGATTTCTTTGATCTTCAGTTTCCCCATTTGTGAAATATGGGTTATAATATCTACCTTTAAATGTTTGCATGAAAATTAAAGAAAAATGAATATGTATGATGAAGAATAAAAATCATATCATCATCTTCATACGGAAAAAGCATTTGACAAATTTAACATCCATTCATGATAAAAACTCTCAACAAAGTAGGTTTAGAGAGAACATAATTCAACATATTAAAGGGCATATATGAGAAACCCACTGCTAACATCATACTGAATGATGAAAAACTGGGAATGTTTCATCTAAAATCAGAAACAAGACAAGGATGTCCACTCTCACCACTTTTATTCAACATACTACTGGAAGTCATAACCTGAGCAATCAGACAAGAAGGAAATAAGAGGAATTTATATTGGTAAATAAGGAGTTAATCTCTCACTATTTGCTATAATACAAATCTGTCACTATATGACATAGTATTACACATAGAAAATCCTAAAGACTCCACCAAAAAGCTACTATAAGTAAAAAATGAATTCAATAAAATTTCAGATATCCAGAATCTAATGCCCCGAAATTAATAGAATTTCTGTACATGAATAATAAATTAGCAGAAAGAGAGATTAAGAAAACAATTCTATTTACAATTGCACCAGAAAGAATAAAGTACCTAGCAATTTACTTAAGGAGGTGAAAAACCAGTACCCCTCAAACTATAAAACACTGATGAAGGAAACTGAAGATAACACAAACAAATGGAAAGATATTCCATGCTCATGAATTGAAAGAATTAATATTCTTAAAATGTCCATACTATCAAAAACAATCTACAGATTCAGTGCAATCCCTAATAAAATACTAACAGCATGTCTTACAAAGCTTTTAGAGAAAATAATCCTAAAATTTTTATGAAACCACAAAAAAATGCCAAATAGCCAAAGCAATCTTGAGAAAGAAAAACAAAACTGGAGTTATCACTATTCTAGATTTGAAGATATATTACAAGGCTGTAGTATTAAAAACAGTATAGCACTGGCACAAAAATAGATCAATGGAACAACAACAACAAAGATCCCAGATGTAAACCTACATTTATATGTTAATCTATGGCAAAGGAAGCAAGAATATATAATTGGGAAAAGACAGTCACTTCAACAAATGGTACTGGAAAAACTGGACAGCTACATGCACAAAAGTAAAATTGAACTACTTTCTTACAACATACACAAAAATAAACTCAAAATGGATTAAAGACCTAAATGTGAGGATTTGAAACTACAACACTCATAGAAGAAAACATAGGTGGTAATTTCTTTGACATTGGCCATAGAAACATTTTTCTGTATACATGTGAAGTGAGTCTGAAGGATTGGGAAGATAGACTGTGGGGTGAGGGGACAAATCCTGGCAAGTGGTGGAGCAGTGGAACAAAAAATCAGAACTTTAGCAGTCTCCACTGAGGGACATTGCTCCATAGGCTATGCAGGAGTGGAGCCCTTGCAGGGATAGTGTGGTCACAGGACCCATGGGGTCACAGATATTCTGGGGATGTCTGAGTGTGGCAGAGCTGCCAGGTATTGGTGCAGGGAAGTGGCTACAGAGACAGAGCTAATGAAGGAGCTCTCAGCTCGGGGTTACCTTAAACTATGATCCAGGCATAGTTGGGGCACTGTTCTTCGAGCAGGGACCCCACAAGTAAAGATCCAATGAGACCTCCTCCTTCCTTCTATGGAAGAAGTGGCATGGGAGCACTGGCAGGAATCTGCTGGGTTTGGAGACTCCAAATGGGGCTGTGTGCCATAGATCAAAATGCTGTCACAAGTTGGGTGAGCACTGACTATGGCTGGAGAACAAGGAGATGGGAGGGATTGACTGCTTTTCTCTGAGGGCTCAATGAAGAGGGGGACATGAGCTCTCAGCTCCTCCAGGACACCAATTGGGAGGCTGCCATTTTCATATTCCATCCTCCAAAGCTCTATGGAAAAGCATTCAGGGAACAAAAGTTCCAAGAGTGAACCCAAGCAGATTACTTAGCCTGGCCCCTTGTAAGGGTGGTGCAATTCCGCCTTGGGAAAGACATTTGAAAATCACTGCAACAGGACCCTCCCCTAGAAGATCAGCAAGAACATCCATCAAGATCAATTTCACCAATCATTGAGAACTATGGAACCCCAGAGCTAGGGGAAAGCAACACATAAAATTCATGGCTTTCCACTATGATCCTATAGTCTTGCATAGTTAAATTTTTTTAACTTTCTTTATCTAAATCTTTTTTTTTTGAGGTAACATTTCCCGAATTCTTTTATTTTTATTTTTATTTCTTTTCAGCATAACAGAATTCATTGTTTATGCACCACAACCAGTGCTCCATGCAATACGTGCCCTCCGATATACCCACTACCTGGCTCCCCCAACCTCCCACCACCGCCCCTTCAAACCCTCAGATTGCTGAAAAACGATCTTATTTTATTTTTTTTAAATTATTCCTCTTTCCTCTTTTATTTTAAATATTTTATCTTAACAATACATTTTTTAAAAAAATAATTTTAAATTTTCATTGTTATATTAATATTTTATCCCTTCATTGTATCTAACTTTTTTTTGTATACATATAGGTTTTTTCTTTAAAATTTTGGGATACAATTTCTCTAGTAGATCAAAATATACCCTAACTCTAGCTTCATCCTGACCACATTCTCTCCTTTTTTTCGACTTCTTTTTCCAACCAACTTATCATTCCTTTTTTAGAATCTTTTAAAATTTTTATTTTTTTTAATTTTTTAAATTTACTTTCAGTGTAACAGTATTTATTGTTTTTGCACCACACCCACTGCTCTATGCAATCCGTGACCTCTCCGATACCCACCACCTGGTTCCCACAACCTCCCACCCCCTGCACCTTCGAAACCCTCAGATTGCTTCTCAAAGTCAATAGTCTCTCATGGTTCACCTCCCCTGCCAATTTCCCTCAACTCCCTACTCCTCTCCATCTACCCTTGTCCTCCATGCTATTTGTTATGCTCCACAAATAAGTGAAACCATATGAAAATTGACTCTCTCTGCTTGACTTATTTCACTTATTTCACAGCATAATCTCTTCCAGTCCCATCCATGTTGATACAAAAGTTGGGTATTCATCCTTTCTGATGGAGGCATAATACTCCATAGTGTATATGGACCACATCTTCCTTATCCATTCGTCCATTGAAGGGCATCTTGATTCTTTCCACAGTTTGGCGACCGTGGCCATTGCTGCTATAAACATTGGGGTACAGATGGTCCTTCTTTTCACTACATCTGTATCTTTGGGGTAAATACCCAGTAGTGCAATTGCAGGGTCATAGGGAAGCTCTCTTTTTAATTTCTTGAGGAATCTCCACACTGTTCTCCAAAGAGGCTGCACCAACTTGCATTCCCACCAACAGTGTAGGAGGGTTCCCCTTTCTCCACATCCCCGCCAACACATGTTCTTTCCTGTCTTGCTAATTTTGGCCATTCTAACTGGTGTAAGGTGGTATCTCAATGCGGTTTTAATTTGAATTTCCTTGATGGCTAGTGATGATGAACATTTTTTCATGTGTCTGATAGCCATTTTTATGTCTTCATTGGAGAAGTGTCTGTTCATATCTTCTGCCCATTTTTTTATGATTCTCTGTTTTGTGTGTGTTGAGTTTGAGGAGTTCTTTATAGATCCTGGATATCAACCTTTTGTCTGTACTGTCATTTGCAAATATCTTCTCCCATTTCGTGGGTTGCCTCTTTGTTTTCTTGACTGTTTCCTTTGCTGTGCAGAAGCTTTTGATTTTGATGAAGTCCCAAAAGTTCATTTTCGCTTTTCTTTCCTTTGCCTTTGGAGACATATCTTGAAAGAAGTTTCTGTGGCTGATATCGAAGAGGTTACTGCCAATATTCTCCTCTAGGATTCTGATAGATTCCTGTCTCACATTAAGGTCTTTTATCCATTTTGAGTTTATCTTTGTGTACAGTGTAAGAGAATGGTTGAGTTTCATTCTTCTACATAGAGCTGTCCAGTTTTCCCAGCACCATTTATTGAAGAGACTGTCTTTTTCACACTGTATATTTTTTCCAGTTTTGTCAAAGATTATTTGACCAAAGAGTTGAGGGTCCATATCTGGGCTCTCTACTCTGTTCCACTGGTCTATGTGTCTGTTTTTATGCCAGTACCATGCTGTCTTGGTGGTCACAGTTTTGTCGTAAAGCTTGAAATCAGATAACTTGATGCCCCCAGTTTTATTTTTGATTTTCAATATTTCCTTAGCGATTTGGGGTCTCTTCTGATTGCATACAAATTTTTGGATTATTTGCTCCAGCTCTTTGAAAAATACCAGTGGAATTTTGATCGGAATGGCATTAAAAGTATAGATGGCTCTAGGCAGTATAGACATTTTAAAATGTTTATTCTTCCGATCCAAGAGCATGGAATGGTCTTCCATCTTTTTGTGTCTTCTTCAATTTCTTTCATGAGTGTTCTGTAGTTCCTTGAGTACAGATCCTTCACCTCTTTGGTTAGGTTTATTCCCAGGTATCTTATGGTTCTTGGTGCTATAGTAAATGGAATTGATTCTCTAATTTCTCTTTCTGTATTTTCATTGTTAGTGTATAAGAAAGTCACTGATTTCTGTACATTGACTTTGTATCCTGCCATGTTGCTGAATTGTTGTATGAGTTCTAGTAGTTTGGGGGTGGAGTCTTTTGGGTTTTCCATCTAAAGAATCATGTCATCTGTGAAGAGAGAGAGTTTGACTTCTTCCTTGCGAATTTGGATACTTTTTATTTCTCTTTGTTGTCTGATTGCTGTTGCTATGACTTCTAATACTATGTTGAACAAGAGTGGTGAGAGTGGGCATCCTTGTCGTGTTCCTGATCTCAACGGGAAGGCTGCAAGCTTTTTCCCATTGAGGATGATATTTGCTGTGGGTTTCTCATAGACTTATTTTATGAAGTTCAGGAATGTTCCCTCTATCCCTATACTTTGAAGCGTTCTAATCAGGAATGGATGCTGGATTTTGTCAAATGCTTTTTCTGCATCAATTGAAAAGACCATGTGGTTCTTCTCTCTTCTCTTATTAATTTGTTCTATCACATTGATTGATTTGCTAATGTTGAACCATCCTTGTAGCCCAGGAAAAATCCCACCTGGTCATGGTGGATAATCATTTTAATGTGCTGTTGGATCCTGTTTGCTAGGATCTTGTTGAGAATCTTAGCATCCATATTCATCAGTGATATTGGTCTGAAATTCTCCTTTTTGGTAGGGTCTTTGCCTGGTTTGGGGATCAGGGTAATGCTGGCTTCATAGAAAGGGTCTGGAAGTTTTCCTTCTGCTTCAATTTTATGAAACAGCCTTAGGAGAATAGGCATTATTTCTTCTTTGAAAGTTTGGTAGAATTCCCCAGGGAATCCATCAGGTCCTCGGCTCTTGTTTTTTGGGAGGTTTTTGATCACTGCTTCAATCTCGTTACTAGATATCAGTCTATTTAGGTTGTCGATTTCTTTCTGGTTCAATTTTGGGAGTTTACAGTTTTCCAGGAATGCATCCATTTCATCTAGGTTGCTTAGCTTATTGGAATATAACTGTTGATATTAACTTCTGATGATTGTTTCTACTTCCTTGGTGTTAGTTGTGATCTCTCCCTTTTTATCCATAATTTAATGAATTTGGGCTTTCTCTCTTTTCTTTTGGATTAGTGTGGCCAATGGTTTATCGATCTTATTGATTCTTTCAAAAAAACAGCTTCTAGTTTCATTGATACATTCTATAGTATCTCTGGTTTCTACCTCATTGATCTCTGCTCTAATCTTGATTATTTCCTTTCTTATGTGTGGAGTTGGTTTGATTTGTTGTTGATTCTCCAGTTCTTTAAGGTGTAGACACAGCTGGTGTGTTCTGGATTTTTCAATTTTTTTGAGGGAGGCTTGGATGGCTATGTATTTCCCCCTTAGGACCGCCTTTGCTGTATCCCATAGGTTTTGGACTGAAGTGTCTTCATTCTCATTGGTTTCCATGAATTGTTTCAGTTCTTCTTTGATCTCCTGGTTGATCCAAGCATTCTCAAGCAAGGTGGTCTTTACCTTCCAGGTGTTTGAGTTCCTTCCAAACTTTTCCTTGTGGTTGAGCTCCAGTTTCAAAGCATTGTTATCTGATAATGTGCAGGGAATAATCTCAGTCTTTTGGTATCAGTCGAGTTCTGATTTGTGACCCAGTATGTGGTCTGTTCTGGAGAAGGTTCCATGTGCACTTGAGAATAATGGGTAATCTGTTGTTTTAGGGTGGAATGTTCGGTATATATCTATGAGGTCCATCTGGTTCAATGTGTCATTCAATGCTCTTGTTTCTTTATTGATTTTCTGCTTCGATGATCTGTCTTTTTTTTCAGAGAGGCATATTAAGATCTCCTACTATTAATGTATTCATATCATTATGACTCTTTATCTTGATTAACAGTTTTCTTATGTAATTGGGTGCTCCCATATTGGGGGCATAGATATTTACAATTGTTAGATCATCTTGGTGGATAGTCCCTTTAAGAATGATGTAGTGTCTAACATAGATCAATGGAATAGAATAGAGAGCCCAGAAATAGACCCTCAACTCTATGGTCAACTAATCCTCGACAAAGCAGGAAAGAATGTCCAATGGAAAAAAGACAGCCTCTTCAATAAATGGTGTTGGGAAAATTGGACAGCCACATGCAGAAAAATGAAATTGGATCATTTCCTTACACCACTCACTAAAATAGACTCAAAATGGATGAAGGACCTCAATGTGAGAAAGGAATCCATCAAAATCCTTGAGGAGAACAGAGGCAGCAACCTCTTCGACCTCAGCCGCAGCAACATCTTCCTAGGAACATCGCCAAAGGCAAGGGAAGCAAGGGCAAAAATGAATTTTGGGATTTTATCAAGATCAAAAGCTTTTGCACAGCAAAGGAAACAGTTAACAAAACCAAAGACAACTGACAGAATGGGAGAAGATATTTGCAAACGACATATCAGATAAAGGGCTAGTGGCCAAAATCTATAAAGAACTTAGCAAACTCAATACCCAAAGAACAAATAATCCAATCAAGAAATGGGCAGAGGACATGAATAGACATTTCTGCAAAGAACATTCAGATGGCCAACAGACACATGAAAAAGTGCTCACCATCACTCGACATCAGGGAAATACAAATCAAAACCACAATGAGATATCACCTCACACCAGTCAGAATGCCTAAAATTAACAAGTCAGGAGATGACAGATGCTGGCGAGGATGTGGAGAAAGGGGAACCCTCCTACACTGTTGGTGGGAATGCAAGCTGGTGCAACCACTCTGGAAAACAGCATGGAGGTTCCTCAAAGTGTTGAAAATAGAACTACCCTATGACCCAGCAATCGCACTACTGGGTATTTACCCTAAGGATACAAACATAGTGATCCGAAGGGGCACGTACACCCAAATGTTTATAGCAGCAATGTCTACAATAGCCAAACTATGGAAAGAACCTAGATGTCCATCAACAGACGAATGGATAAAGAAGAAGTGGTATATATACACAATGGAATACTATGCATCCATCAAAAGAAATGAAATCTTGCCATTTGCAACGACGTGGATGGAACTAGAGGGTATCATGCTTAGCGAAGTAAGTCAATTGGATAAAGACAATTATCATATGATCTCCCTGATATGAAGGAGAGGAGATGCAACATGGGCGGTTAATGGGGTAGGAGAAGAATAAATGAAACAAGTTGCGATTGGGAGGGAGACAAACCATAAGTGACTCTTAATCTCACAAAACAAACTGAGGGTTGATGGGGGGAGGGGGGTTGGGAGGGGGGGCTGGGGTTATGGACATTGGGGAGGGTATGTGCTATGGTGAGTGCTGTGAAATGTAAACCTGGCAATTCACAGACCTGTACCCCTGGGGATAAAAATATATTATATGTTTAAAAAAATAATAAAATTTATTAAAAAACTTAAAAAAATTTAAAAAAGAATGATGTAATATCTAAAAAAATTTAAAAAAAAGAATGATGTAGTGTCCTTCTGTATCTCTGAATACAGTCTTTAGTTTAAAATCTAATTTGTCTGATATGAGAATCACTACCCTGGCCTTCTTTTGAAGCCCATTGGCATGAAAGATGCTTCTCCACCCCTTCACTTTCAGTCTGGATGTATCTTTAGGTTCCAAATGGGTCTCTTGTAGACAACATATGGATGTGTCCTGTCGTTTTATCCAATCTTCAACCCTATGCCATTTTATGGGCGCATTTAGGCCATTCACATTGAGAGAGATTATTGATAGATACGTTTTTATTGACATCGTGTTACCTTTGAAGTCTTTCTTTCTGTAGATTGTCTCTATATTTCTGTTCAATGCTATTTTTAGGATTTTTCCTCTTTTATAAAACCCCCTTAATATTTCTTGCAGTGTTGGCTTGGTGGTTGCAGAGTCTTTTAAGCCTTGCCGGTCTTGGAAACTCTTTATCTCTCCATCCATTTTGAATGTCAGTCTTGCTGGATAAAGTATTCTTGGCTGCCTGTTCTTCTCACTTAGTGTCCTGAATATATATCTTGCCAGCCCTTTCTGGCTTGCCTGGTCTCTGTAGACAGGCCTGACGTTATCCTGATGGGCTTTCCTCTGTAAGTAAGGAGCCTCTTTGTCCTAGCGGCTTTCAAGAGATTATATCTACAATTATGATTCCTCAATTTGACTATCAGGTGCCTTGATGTTTTTCTGGAATCTATAATCTTGGGTGGAGACCGTTCGGCCTCTAGTACATGAATGCTGGTTCCATTCACGAGATTGGGAAAATTTTCATGAAGAACTTGTTCCGCTATATCTTCTAGACTTCTTTCTTTCTCCTCCCCTTCAGGGATTCAAATAATTCTGACATTTGAATGTTTCATGGCATCATTTTTTTCCCTGATTCTGTTTTCGTGGCTTCTAAGCTGTTTGTTCCTGGCTTCCTCCTGATCCTTTCTATCTGTTTTGCCTCCAAATCACTAATTCTATCTTCTGTCTCAGTTACCCTAGCTTTGAGAGAATTTAGATTAGATTGGAACTCATTGAGAGTATTGTGAACCTCATCCCTGGTAGCTTTCAGCTCTGTCCTAACATAGTGAACATCATCCCTGGTCGCTTTCTGTTCAGCGCTAATCAATTCCATTTGGTCATCCATGGCTTTCTCCAACCTAGCTATTGCCTGGATAATTGTTAGCCTGAATTATCTTTCCGACATATTGTGTATTGATAGCCATTAGCTCTGTTGCAGAAGGCCCATCCCCTGTATTTTTCTTCTGTTGGGCATTCCTCCTCCTAGTCATTTTGGTGATAGATGGCTGAATGGATGTAGCTGGATGTATCGACCATGATGCAGTCAAGGTGCACCCTGGAATGCTTCTGAGCAATCAGTATTCCCCACCCAAATGAGAGAAAAAAGAAAAGAAAAAGAAAAAGAGAGAGAGAGAGAGAGGAAAGAAAGGGAAGATAAAAGAGAAGTTCAGTCCAAATGGGTCCCAAGGTAAGATTGATGAATTATACAAACATAAACAGACAAAAAGACTGATAAAAGTATATGACAAGAGAAAAAAATTATATATATATATATATATGCAAATAAAGGAAGAACCTTGTCAAAAAGAACCCCAAGTGTAAGATTTATATACTATCAGGACAAACACAAAATCACAGAAACACTGGTGGAAGAAAAAGTTGGGAGAGTGGTTACAAATTCTCAGTGTGGGCGAGGAAGTTTGTTTTGATTCTTCCTGGATGTATCTTGATATCTTTGTTAAAGGACTCAACTTTCCTAAGATAAAGGGGGATTAAAAATTGGTTCCTCTATAGGGGTAGCATTGATTGGGGAAAGGGGATTACCTTGAAGTTTAACTCTATATGAATATTAGAAAACAAAAATAAAAAAGGAATAAACTAGACTAAACTAAAATTTAAAAAAAAAGAAATTTAAAAAATAGATTTGCAAAAGAAAAACACAGGTGTATGTATCAAAAAGTTCAGGTTAGAAGGTTATTATGGAATTTGATGTACTGGACATCTCACTGTGATGGTAAATAGGTTAAAAAATTATCTATATAAAAAAATGAGCCAGAATTGTGGGAATGAATTAAAAATAAAAGTTGTCCTATGAAGTAATGGTGGTTGTTCTCTTGTCATCTTTTTTTTTTTCCTTTCCTGGTTGGTTTTCTGGGGGAGGGGCCTGTCACGTGGGTTTTCAGTCAATGATGTTCTCTGAGTTAAGTCCTCCCGCCCCCCTCAAGGGGCTGGGCTCTGAGGAAATTGTTTTTTTTCAGGCTTTTGTTCTCTGGAGGTTTTTATGTTTGTTCACTTTTGGTTTTTTCCCCTCTCGCCTTGACTGCTTTTGATGGTTTTTGTCTGTTTTATAGGAAAGCAAACTGCACCCTGACCTCCCTCTCAGAAAGAAGCCTCAGTCTGGCTGCAGAGCCCAAATAAATTCTCCCTTGGCCACTGGCAGAGCAGGTTCCGAGTCGCGGTCCCTGGGGTCGCAGGATTTTTTGCTTGTACCCAAAACCATGGCAGCGGTAGCTCTCTGGGCAGCTCCAGACTGCCGGAGAGGCTCCAAGCAGTGATCACACACTGAAATTTTCCCGCTGGCCCCGGCTGGGAGTGCCTGGTCTTTCCGGGTCCGAGAGCACCGGGCTGGCACCTGTATACACCTCTCTCAGGGGAGGGCGCGGGGCGCGACTCAGACTCTGATAGTATGGCACGGCACTCACATGTGGACTGCAAAAAGGCTGTGCTTCTGCCAGCCAGTGAGCCTCCCAGCCCCTCATGGGAGCGGGACCCCACGAGCTCTCAGGCGCACTGGTGGCTCAGGGACCAAGACCTGGTTTCTCCACCACGCTCTCTCTGGCTCTGCACCGGGGTGGCTGTCCTGGTTCTGGGGACTTAAGCCCCTGTCCCTAACCACCCTGATTCCCACAATTTCCCCCCCATGATCCTTTGCTCTTTTTGAGTGCTTTCTACCAGACTCTGAGTTAAAGCTGGTCCCCAGACACAGGGCACTCTAGTATTGGGATATTACTTTCCAATGGGTTGCCTCTGGTGGCTCCCTCCCCCTTTTGTTTCTCTTCCAATGTCAGTCCGACGTTCCCACTCTGCTTTACCTGCCCACTGGTGTCTTCTGCTCCTGTAGAGATCCAGAAGTGTATAATTCTGATCACAGGCTGATTTCATGGGTGATCGGAGTTCTTTGGAAGGTAATCAGCTCACTTTAGGGTACAGGTTGAAAGGGCGCCTCCTCCTACTTCCCCGCCATCTTGTCTCTCCAAAATTTTCATCTGTACAGTGATATTCATCTCTTCATCGTGTTTATCCTTATTTTTGTATATAGATAACTTTTTCTTTCTTTAAAATTTTGGGAGGTAGTGTCTTCTAAGAGACCAGAATATGCCCAAAATCAAGTGGGTGGCTCTATTCTATCCATCAGTCTAATGTATATATTTTTTTATTTTTAATTTTTTAATTCTTTTTTTCCTCCCTTTCTTCTCCTCCCAGTCTTCTGATCTTCCTTGTGGTCCTTCAAATCTTCTGATTTGTTTAGTATATGTTTTTCTGGGGTCTTTGCCATCCACTTACTCTCATTCATTCATATATTGTTGTCTGGATAAAATGACAAGGTGAAAAAACTCAGTACACACACACACACAAAAGAACAAGAGGCAGTACCAACAGCTAGGGACCTAATCCATATGGACACTGGTAATATGTCAGAACTAGAGTTCAGAATGATGACTATTCAGGGTGCTAGTTGGGCTCAAAAGATGCATAGAAGATATTAGAGAATCCCTTTCTGGAGAAATAAAATTCCTTTCTGGAGAAATAAAAGAACTAAAATCTAAACAAGGTGAAATTAAAAAAAACTATTAAAGAAGTGCAATAAAAAATGGAGGCTCTTACTGCTAGGACGAATGAGGCAGAATGGAGAATTAGTGATATAAAAGACCAAATGATGGAGAATAAAGAAGCTGAGCAAAAGAGAGACAAACAACTACAGGACCATGAGGGGAGACATCGGGAGATAAGTGATAACATAAGACAAAACATTATTAGAATAACTGGGATTCCAGAAGAAAAAGAAAGAGAGAGGGGGGGCAGAAAGTATATAGAAGCAAATTATAGTACAGAATTCCCCTAATATGGCAAAGAGAACAAGAATCAAAATCCAGGAGGAACAAAGATTCCCCCCCAACATCAATAAAAATAGGTCCACACCCCATCATCTCATAGTAAAACTTACAAATCTTAGTGACAAAGAGAAAATCCTAAAGGAAGCTCAGGACAATAAGTCTGTAACATGCAATGGTAAAAAATACCAGATTGGCAGCAGACGTATCCAAAGAGACCTGACAGGCCAGAAAGAACTGGCATGATATATTCTGAACACTAAATGAGAAAAATGTGCAGCCAAGAATACTATATCCAGCTAGGCTGTCACTGAATATAGAAGGAGAGATAAAAAGTTTCCAGGACAAACAAAAATGAAGAAAATTTGCAAACACCAAACCAGCCCTACAAGAAATATTGAATGGGGCCCTCTAAGCAAAGAGAGACAAAAAGTAGTAGATCAGAAAGGAACAGAGACAATATACACTAACAGTCACCTTACAGGCAATACAATGGCACTAAATTCATATCTTTCGATAGTTACCCTGAATATAAATGGGCTAAATGCCCCAATCAAAAGACACAGGGTATCAGAATGGATAAAAAAACAAGACCCACCAATTTGCTGTCTACAAGAAACTCATTTTAGACCCAAAGACACCCCCAGATTTATAGTGAGGAGTGGGAAACAATTTGCTATGCTAATGGACATCAAAAGAAAGGTGGGCTGGCAATCCTTATATCAGATTAATTAGATTTTAAGCCAAAGACTATAATAACAGATGAAGAAGGACAATATATTATACTTAAAGGGTCTGTCCAACAAGAAGATCTAACAATTTTAAATATCTATGACCTAATGTGGGAGCAGCCAACTATATAAACCAATTAATAACAAAATCAAAGAAATGCATCGACAATAATACAATAATAGTAGGGGACTTTAACACCCCCCCACTGAAATGGACAGATCTTCTGGCAAAAGATCAACAAGGAAATAAAAGCTTTAAATGACACACTGAACCAGATGGACATCACAGATATATTCAGAACATTCTCTTCCAAAGCAGCAGAATACACATTCTTCTCTAGTGCACATGGAACATTCTCCAGATAGATCATATCCTAGGTAACAAATCAGGTCTCAACTGGTATCAAATGATTGGGATCATTCTCTGCATATTTTCAGATCACAATGCTCTGAAGCTAGAATTCAATCACAAAAGGAAAGTTGGAAAGAACTCAAATACATGGGGGATAAAGAGCATCCTACTAAAGAATGAATGGGTCAACCAGGAAATTAAAGAAGAATTGAAAAATTCATGGAAACAAATGAAAATGAAAACACAACCATTCAGAATCTTTGGGACACAGCAAAGGTGGTCCTGAGAGGAAAGTATATAGTGATACAAGTCTTTCTCAAGAAACAAGAAAGGTCTTAAGTACACAACATAACCCTACACCTAAAGGAGCTGGAGAAAGGACAACAAAGAAAGCCTAAACCCAGCAGGAGAAGAGAAATCATAAAGATCAGAGCAGAAACCAATGAAATAGAAAGCAAAAGAACCATAGAACAAATCAACAAAGCTAGGAGCTGGTTCTTTAAAAGAATTAATAAAATTGATAAACCACTGGCCAGACTTATCAAAGAGAAAAAAGAAAGGACCCAAATTAATAAAATCATGAATGAAAGAGGAGAGATCACAACCAACAGCAAATAAATACAGACAATTATTAGAACATATTATGAGCAACTATACACCAGCAAATTTGACAATTTGGAAGAAATGGATGCATTCCTAGAGATGTATAAACTACCACAACTGAACCAGGAAGAAATAGAAAACCTGAACAGACCCATAACCAGTAAGGAGATGGAAGCAGTCATCAAAAATCTCCAAAAAAACAAGAGCCCAGGACCAGAAGGCTTCCCAGAGGGAATTCTACCAAACATTCAAAGAAGAATTAATACCTGTTCTCCTGCAACTATTCCAAAAAAAAAAAAAAAGAAAAGAAATAGAAGAAAAACTTCTAAACTCATTTATGAGGCCAACATCACCTTGATCCCAAAACCAGACAAAGACCCCATCAAAAAAAGAGAATTACAGACCCATATCTTGATGGACACAGAAATTCTCACCAAAATACTAGCCAATAGGATCCAAAAGTACATTAAGAGGATTATTCACCACAACCAAGTGGGATTTATTCCTGGGCTGCAGGGTTGGTTCAACATCTGCAAATCAATCAATGTGATACAATACACTAAGAAAAGAAAGAACAAGAACCATATGCTACTCTCAATAGATGCTGAAAAAGCATTTGACAAAGTACAGCATCTTTCTTGATCAAAACTCTTCAAAAACACTCTCAATGGGATAGAGGGTACCTACCTGAATATCATCAAAGCCATCTATGAAAAACCCATAGCGAATATCATTCTCAATGCGGAAAAACTGAGATCTTTTCCCCTAAGGTCAGGAACATGGCAGGGATGTCCACTATCACTACTGCTATTCAACATAGTACTAGAAGTCCTAGCCTTAGTAATCAGATAAAAAAAAGAAATAAAAGGCATCTGAATCAGCAAAGAAGAAGTCAAACTGTCACTCTTTGCAGATGATATGATACTTTATGTATGGGAAAACCCAAAACACTCTACTCCAAAACTTCTAAAACTCATACAAGAATTCAGTAAGGTATCAGGATATAAAATCAATGCATAGAAATCAGTTTCATTTCTATACACCAACAGGAAGACAGAGAAAGAAAAATTAAGGAGTCAATCCCACTTACAACTGGACACAAAACCATAAGATACCAAGGAATAAACCTAATCAAAGGGCCAAAAGTATAGAGTACTCATGAAGGAAATTGAGGGAGATACGAAGAAATGGAAAAATGTTTCATGCTCATGGATTGAAAGAACAGATATTGTGAAACTGCCTAAAGCAATCAACACATTTAATGCAAATGCAAATCCTACCAAAATACCAAGCACTCTTTTCAAAGAAATTGCACAAATAATCCTAAAATTTATGAAACCAGAAAAGACTCCAAATAGCCAGAGGAATGTTAAAAAAGAAAGCCAAAATTGGCAGCATCACAATTCCAGACTTTAAGCTCTATTTCAAAGCTGTTATCATCAAGATAATATGGTACTGGCATAGAAACAGACACATAGATCAATGGAACAGAATAGAGAGCCCAAAAATCGGCCCTCAACTCTATGTCAAATAACCTTCAACAAAGCAGGAAAGAATGTCCAGTGGAAAAAATACAGTCTCTTCAACAAATGGTGTTGGAAAAATTGGACAGCCACATGCAGAAGAATGAAATTGGACCATTTCCTTACAGCACACACAAAAAATAGACTAAAATGGATGAAAGACCTCAATGTGAGAGACAGGAGTCCATCAAAATCCTGAGGAAAACACAGGCAACAACCTCTTTGACCTCAGCTGAAACAAATTCTACCTAGACACATCACCAAAGACAAGGGAAACAGGGCAAAAATGAGCTATTGGGACTTCATCAAGATCAAAAGCATTTGTACAGCAAAAGAAACAGTCAATGAAACCAAAAGACAACTGACAGAATGGGAGAAGATATTTGCAAATGACATATCAGATAAAAGGCTAGTATCCAAATCTCTAAAGAACTTAATAAACTCTTCACTGGAGAAGTGTCTGTTTATATCTTCTGCCCATTTTTTTATATGATTATCTGTTTTGTGTGTATTGAGTTTGAGGAGTTCTTTATAGATCCTGGATATCAACCTTTTGTCTGTACTGTCATTTGCAAATATCTTCTCCCATTCCGTGGGTTGCCTCTCTGTTTTCTTGACTATTTCCTTTGCTGTGCAAAAGCTTTTGATTTTTATATAAATGGTTATCAGACACATGAAAAAAAGTTCATCATCACTAGCCATCAGGGAGATTCAAATTAAAACCACATTGAGATATCACCTTACACCAGTTAGAATGGCCAAAATTAGCAAGACAGGAAATAACATGTGTTGGAGGGGATGTGGAGAAAGGGGAACCCTCTTACACTGTTGGTGGGAATGCAAGTTGGTGCAGCCACTTTGGAGAACAGTGTGGAGATTCCTCAAGATTAAAAATAGAGCTTCCCTATGACCCTGCAATTGCACCACTGGGTATTTATCCCAAAGATACAGATGTAGTGAAAAGAAGGGCCATCTGTACCCCAATGTTCATAGCAGCAATGGCCACGGTTGCCAAACTGTGGAAAGAACCAAGATGCCCTTCAAAGGATGAATGGATAAGGAAGATGTGGTCCATATACACTATGGAGTATTATGTCTCCATCTGAAAGGATGAATACACAACTTTTGTATCAACATGGACGGGACTGGAAGAGATTATGCTGAGTGAAATAAGTCAAGCAGAGAGAGTCAATTATCATATGGTTTCACTTATTTGTGGAGCATAACAAATAGCATGGAGGACAAGGGGAGATGGAGAGGAGAAGGGAATTGGGGGAAATTGGAAGGGGAGGTGAACAATGAGAGACTATGGACTCTGAACAACAATCTGATGGGTTTGAAGGGGTGGGGGTGGGAGGTTGGGGGAACCAGGTGGTGGGTATTAGAGAGGGCACGGATTGCATGGAGCACTGGGTGTGGTGCAAAAACAATGAATACTGTTATGCTGAAAATAAAAAAAAATAATCTCAAAACCAAAGACCAATTAATCCAATTAAGAAATGGGCAGAAGACATAAGCAGACTTTTCCACAAAGAAGACATTCAGACAAATGAAAAAGTGCTCCTCATCACTCAGCATCAGGGAAATGCAAATCAAAATCACAATGAAATAACACCTCACACCAGTCAGAATGTCTAAAATTAACAAGTCAGTAAATGACAGATGTTCGTGAGGATGTGGAGAAAGGGAACCCTCCTACACTGTGGGAATGTAAGCTGGTGCAGCCACAATGTAGAACAGTATGGAGGCTCCTCAAAAAGTTGAAAATAGCGCTATCCTATGACTCAGCAATCGCACTACTGGGTATTTACCCTAAAGATACAAATGTAGTGATCTGAAGGGGCATGTGCACCTGAATGTTTATAGCAACAATGTCCACAATAGCCAAACTATGGAAAGAACCTAGACGTCCATCAACAGATGAATGGATAAAGAAGATGTGAGATTATATATATATATATATATATATATATATATATATATATATACACATATATATATATATGCACACATATGTACATACATACAATGAAATAGTATGCAGCCATCAAAAGAAATGAAAACTTGCCATTTGTGACGATGTCGTTGGAACTAGAGGGTATTATGCCAAGGAAAATAAGTCAATCAGAGTAAGACAAGTATCATTTGGCCTCTCTGATTGAGGAATTTGAGAGTCAGGGTAAAGGGTTGTGGGGGTTAGGGATGGAAAAAATGAAACAAGATGGGATCGGGAGAGAGATAAACCATAAGAGCCTCTTAATCCCACAAAACAAACTGAGGGTTTCTGGGGTGTGTGGGGTGTGGAGAGGGTAGTTGGGTTATGGACATTGGGGAGGGTATGTGCTATGGTAGTGCTGTGAAATGTGTAAGCCTGATGATTCACAGACCTGTAACCCTGGGGGCAAATAATACTTTATATGTTAATAAAAATAATTTTAAAAAATAATAAAAAGGAAAAAAAAGATAAAGAAATGATCTCTAGCTGCACTTAACTCCTATTTAGTGTGACAATATCTTAGTTGCAACATTCTTCCAGACTCTGTCTTATACTGATAATGATTCAAATATACATATTATTTCTCATATTAGTTTTAATATCACATACTACATTCTTATATCACAGACATTTCTGTATGACTCACAATTACTAAAAATTATTTCTCTTTATTACCTATTTAATAGTCAATAGACATTTGATGAGTAACTACAGGTGTGAATGTATATCTACTCTCAGTCAAAAGCCACAGTTCCCACACCTTCCAAATCTGACATATTTCCAATTCTTAAGTACCCTATTCTTTCAAATTCTTCCAATTTTTAGACTGAGGTAAATATCATGTATTAGTTCTTCATATCCATTTCAACACCCGCTAACATGCTGAGGCTGGAAAACTTAAAACTACAGTTCGCAGGTTTTCATTCATGTTTAGGTTCCTCTCTATTGTGCTTATATGGGACTCTGATTCGCACATAAGTCACATGTATAGGGAGGGAGAGACATTGATTTAGCTGACATAAATTATGGCCAAAATTCTGGGGCCAGATATTCTGGTTCATCAGCCCTGAAGAGGAGGCAGCAGCAATAGCAGCAACTTTCTCTATTGTGATTGAGATGAGGGGATTCTGGAGGCTGAATGTTATTCCCAGGGTTCAGCCTAAAGCCCTCTGTACCAGCTCTCTCAATGATTTTAAAGAACCAAATTTTCTTTCTACCAAAACTAGCTACGGTGAATTCCATTACTGTAACAGAACACCGATGATACAATTACCCTAGGAAATTGTTATTTATTAGTCAATTCATTTCAGTTTTCAGTAAAAAGTTGCTCTTGCTCTTATGTATTCACAGATGTCCTTAAGTCCCTGATGATGGTAGTCCTTGAAATTAAAATAGAGATGATCTTAGTCATTTGATTGGCTGGGGTGTTTTGGGGTAAAGGAATTAAAGTTTAGAATAATTCAAAGGGTTGTGGCATGAGAGCTTGAATGAATAATTTAATTACTTTCTAAGGTATCCAGAATTATCCTAGAATTCCAATGGTGCAGTTATTGACCATCAAATTACCAAAAGCAGTAAACTCTATGAATAGTGACAGAAGCAGAGTTCCTTATAAGCATAAATGGAAAAATATCATGTAAGCCCCCACATTAGATGAATGATGAAAATAATCACATAAATATTATAACAATTATTTCACCTAAATTCACTTTTAATAAAGGATACTAATTGAATGGAGGAATTATAAATTGACTCCATTATAACTATGTGTTTGTATAAAAGTAAATCCACACATAAAAAAATTATCTCTGTTCCTGGTCATGAATTTTAGCCCAGAAAATATGTTCACATGAATGCTATATAGATGGAACCAAAATTCTACTTATGTTTGATGGTTTTTTTTTCTTTTTACTTTAATTTCCTCTTTTTTTGGATTAATTTTTTTAAATTTTTAAAATTTATTTTCAGTGTAACAGTATTCATTGTTTTTTGCACCACACCCAGTTTATAGCAGCAATGGCCACGGTCGACAAACTGTGGAAAGAACCAAGATGCCCTTCAACGGACAAATGGATAAGGAAGATGTTTGATGGTTTTAACTCTCATCAAAAGTTTTTTTTTAAGTGTTAAAGATTTATCTATTTATTAACATTTTACTCTCAAGGATAAAACTCTTGAAATATTACATCTCATTTTCAAGAATGTCCTTGAGATGGAAAGCACATATATACTTTGTCACATTACAATTTTTGACCATGTAGTTCACTATCATAAAGTAGTCACCAGAAAAGTTAAATGAAACTGAATTATGCAATAGAGTTTTTCATATTTTAGCTACATATACATTTATATAATATCTGATTGTAAATTTTTATTTATTTTTTAAATCATTTTTTAAATTTATTTTCAGCATAACAGTATTCATTGTTTTTGTACCACACCCAGTGCTCCATGCAATCCGTGCCTCCTCTAATACCCACCACCTGGTTCCCCCAACCTCCCACCCCCCCACCTCTTCAAACCCTTCAGATTGTTTTTCAGAGTCCATAGTCTCTCATTGTTCACCTTCCCTTCCAATTTCCCCCAGCTGCCTTCTCCTAACTCCCCATGTCCTCCATGTTATTTGTTATGCTCCACAAATAAGGGAAACCATATGATAATTGACTCTCTCTGCTTGACTTATTTCACTCAGCATAATCTCTTCCAGTCCCGTCCATGTTGCTACAAAAGTTGCGTATTCATCCTTTCTGATGGAGGCATAATACTCCATAGTGTATATGGACCACATCTTCCTTATCCATTCATCCTTTGAAGGGCATCTTGGTTCTTTCCACAGTTTGGCAACTGTAGCCATTGCTGCTATGAACATTGGGGTACAGATGGCCCTTCTTTTCACTACATCTGTATCTTTGGGGAAAATACCCAGTAGTGCAATTGCAGGGTCATAGGGAAGCTCTATTTTTAATTTCTTAAGGAATCTCCACACTGTTCTCCAAAGAGGCTGCACCAACTTGCATTCCCACCAACAGTGTAAGAGGGTTCCCCTTTCTCCACATCCCCTCCAACACATGTTATTTCCTGTCTTGCTAATTTTGGCCATTCTAACTGGTGTAAGGTGGTATCTCAAGGTGGTTTTAATTTGAATCTCCCTGATGGCTAGTGATGATTACGTTGAGTGAAGTAAGTCAAGCAGAGAGAGTCAATTATATGGTTTCACTTACTTGTGGAGCATAAGGAATAACATGGAGGACATTAGAAGAAGGAAAGGATAAGTGAATGGGGGTAAGCCAGAGGGGGAGATGAAACATGAAATACTGTAGACTCTAAGAAACAAACTGAGGGTTTTGGGGGGGAGGAGGGTGGAGGGATGGGTGAGCCTGGCGGTGGGTATTAAGGAGGGCATGTATTGTATGGAGCACTGGGTGTGGTAGATAAACAATGAGTCTTGGAATACTGAAAAAAAATAAAATTAAGATGTTAAAAACAAAAGAAAACAAAACAACAACAAAAAAAAAACCCAAAGAGATATATGCAAAAGGGATATTATAGGCAAAGACACATTCTGTTGAATGTTAGAGTATGAGTCCCCAGTCTCTTAATTGGTGAGCAGCCTTGGACCAGATCTGAGACACAAGGTCATTTCTTGTTCTGCTGATCTAACTCCTAGACTTTCAAATTCTGAGCAGCCTCTTTGTAGTTTCCCCACACTCACAGTCTAATCATAGGTCTCACAGTATTAACACTTTGATGGTTAAAGGAGATGTGAAAATATTAAATGAGCAAAGAGAAGGTTTCAGTCCTAAGGTTTAGAGCAAAGATACCATAAGCTGCCTGTTTCATGTACACTTTGCCTTCCTTCCTGCCCTCCTTTGCTTGGAATCCCAGCTTATTTTCTTCTTGGGTCTCTAGAAATGGATATTTCACCTTCTAAAACAGCTTCCTTAGGTAGTTCTCAATAACTACTCACATGAAACACAGAAGAGTAACATAAAACATTCCTAAAGGAAGAGCCGAGATAAGAGAAGTTTCCTAAAAAATGAGACAAAACTGGCTACTTCTAAATTTGCTTTATCCACAAAGCTTGATCCATGCCTCTATGTACAGTTGCTTTTCTCTGGGAAAAACAAGCAACCTGGGAGTACTCCTCTCTTGAGTGAAGGGAATAGAGAGATAGTTGTGCTTCTACCTAGAGTTTAGCTTGTACAATTAACACCTTTCAGTCATCTTTTCTGTATTTTGAGCCCCTCACCAGCACTCCTCTGAGTTAAATTAATCACTTACAGTCCTAAATCATGAGTAATAGTTACTTCCCAGCAACCAGAAAGGAAGGAAAATTAATGCTTGTGACCAATATTAGGATCAATCCTAGGCTTATTTGCTATGAAACTGTTGCTGTTCTCTGTTTCTCATCTGATAATCATCTAGCATCTTCTCTGTTTGTTGACCTTTGGAGATCACTAGGGAAATTTCTCTAATTTCTTTGTCACTGTTGCCTTGAAAATCCTATAGCACTTGTGAACCAGATCCCTAAGGATGTGTCTTTTAAAGAATGGCTGTCTCTACTGAGCAGTGAGCTTGTTGCATCATTGACCTACTCATCTCCAGGTTCTGCCTGAATGAGGTCTGTGGGAAGAGTCAACATGCAAAGTCAGCCCAAGTTCAGTGGCAGAGAAACAGAATGAGAGCAAGAGAGCGGAAAGGAAAAAGATACACATCAAATCGCTACAGGAAAAGAACATACAAAACAGAAAATTTTCTTCTCATTTGGGCTATCACCCAACAGGGGCATTCAAAGGCCCAGAAGTAACCTTTGCATTTTGGTTATGCTACATTTTCTTTGAATCAATAGCAGAGTAATTTTTCATTTCCTTATAATCTATCTGGACCCCAGAGTTTTCCCAGGCAAAGAGAATCACAAAGCCATGGAACTCTCAAGTTTCATAGAGAAACAATTTTCCAGGATTTAGATCAGGCTATTCCAAAGGCACTTTTAAATTTCCTTTTCCCTTTTCCTTTCTATAACTCATCTGCAAATCCTTTCAGGTGGAGAGGCAACACAGGTGATACTCTCTGTGAGTACCTCTCCATAGATCTGTCACTGAGCATCTGAATCAAGGTCTCCACACCAGACTCAACCAAGACAACCTACTTCACCCAGATCCCTAAAGAGAAGTAAACAGAATGGATTATGGTGAGACACATAGTCTTAATTAAATATCACAAAATATTTGCTTATTGAGTGCCAACCATGCACCATGAACTATGCCGGACACTAGAGAAAAAAAAGATGAATGAGATGAAAACAGGATAAAGTTGGTATTTTCAACAAGTTCACAAATCTAATAGTGGTGAAAGGTAAGCAAAGTGATACATGTTATCATGATATGATGCTCTAAGGTCCTAAATGATACAAAAACAGATAGCTGCGGGTGATGGGCAGGAGATAGGTGAGAGTAGGGGGTGGGTAGGGGATTTATAGAAAGGATGAATCTGAGTAGGCATTTGCCACATGGCAAGAGCTAAAAGGACATTCAGATAGAAGAGAGAGTATGCACAACTGCACGGTCTTGAAGCAGGATGTTGCCCTGAAGACTGCAAAATCTTCAATGTGACTTGAGCTTCAGTTGAGTACCAAACAAAGGAAAAAGATTAAGATATGAGGAATGTGGGGGGTCAGATTATGAGAGACCTGCTATACAATGTAAAGAGTTCAGATGTGCAGTTCTCACTATAGGATTTGCACTGGAGAGTCCATGATCATGTTTATTTTAGCAAAATCACTCAGTCTGCAGCAAGGAATACTGTTTTGTATATATATATTGTCTTAAGTGGACAATAGTCCTTTTTGCTAGCCTCTGTATGGGTTCTAGTCCCTTGTAACACATGCCCACTCTACCTCTGCTGAGACTTGAACTTTCCAGTTTTCTTTCTATCCTGACTTCCACCCAAATTACACAAACCAACCACATCCCTTTATTTGCACTACTCCCCTAGTTCTCACCTAACTTCCCCTCTTTCTATTTCCTACCTATAGTATCTTTCAAGTAATACACATCAACCTAGGGGCACCTGGGTGACTAGGTCTGTTAACTGTCTGCCTTCAGCTTAGATCATGATCCCAGGGTCCTGGTATTGAGGCCTATGTCAGGCTCTTTGCTCGAAGGGGAGTCTACTTCTGTATCCCCCTCTGCCCTTCACCCCAATGGCTCCACCAGTTCATGTCTCTCTCTCATCCACTCTCTCCCTCAAATAATAAATAAATAAAATCTTTTATTTTTTTAATTTTAATTTTTTTTAATTTTATTTTTTCCCAGTGTTCCAAGATTCATTGTTTATGCACCACACCCAGTGCTCCATGCAATTTGTGCCCTCCTTAATAAAATCTCTTAAAAACACACATGAATCTATTCCTTTCACTCAGTCAGGAAGCCACTCCTCTAACTGAGCCAACACTCTTTTCCTAATAAAGACCTTCAGAGCTGGGAAATGGTGGCTAAGTGGAGCATACCACATCAGTGGCTGGATCAGAGGTCAGTGTGTAGTGGGAAAGGCCATATAGATTCAGGCATGTATGGAGGTCTGACTAGGGATTGGGTGAAAAGCATCATGAGTACTAGCAGGTCTTGAATGTTATACATATTTGGGAAGCAAGTTACTGTGGGAAATGACCAGATAAATCAGGTTTTGGAACTTTGAGCTGATCATAAAAGTTCATATTGGTATAAAAGCTATGAGGAGATTGGACATGAAGGAAATGAATAAAAAGGAAAATTGGTTTCAGTTTGAGGGTCAAGACTGAAGACCAGGAGAGTGAGCCAGATAGTAAAAATAATAATAATAATAATAATAATAAGAACAGACTGTGGACACACAATATTGGGGTGTGAACTGGAAGTGTGACAGTGGAAAGAGAGAGAGGTAGGAAGCAATACCTAAAGATGGAGGATTTTTGCTTAGTAGAAAGAGCACAGGCTTTGGGCACTAACAGTTTTAGGTTTTAATTCCATCTCCAGTACTACTTTCTTGTATGTATTTAGCCAAATTATTTACCCTTTGTGGTAAGAATTAAGTGAGTTAAGATATGGAAAGAATCTAATACAAATTTTTCCATATGATAGATACCCAGTCAATGATGAAATTTTTTTATTGACTAGATTATATTGGGGAAGGTAGGGATGAAGAGTGAAGATGATGAAAGCCAAGTAGGAAAACTGGGAGAAGTGAAGGACAGTGGACCCATGTGGCCCTCATTAATGTACTCAGAATGGTGGGGTGTATGCAGAGATCTAGGTCATGATGGAGAAAATACAATAATATCAACTTCCTCAAACTTTCAAGAATAAAATACTAATCTTAAAAAACAAGGGAGTTCAGGCTAAAATTAGAGAACATGCAAATGAGACTCATCTTGTTTTCCACATATGGTGTGACAAGAGGTATTTTGTCAGATGTTGTAGGACTTAGTGTGTGGAAATGGGGAGAAAACTAGTAAAAATTTAAAGGAAAAAATCTGAAGAGGACTAATTATACATAACCTCATGCTCCAGCTTATCTTGATTCACTTCCCTCCTCCATGCCACTAATTCTTTCTAATCAAAATGCAAATCATTTCATCATTAACTTTTTATTTCTACTTTGTGCCTTTGCATTTGCTTTGTGTCCCCTTGATATTTCTCCTCCTCTCCAAATCTCTACAAGCTTCATTTCAGTTCAAATGGTACCCCCTTTTTGAAGGACCTTGCTGGGTTCCTCTGACAAAGAGTTCTTCTTTACCATGGGTTCCCAATAATTAGTATTTTACTGAGACCTTGAACATTCAATATTATATTTCAATGCTTATTACATTACATTCTAATTCTCTGTTCTCTTCTCTTTCTCCTCTACTAAATCGCTCCAGTGTCTATTTGTCTTAGTGTTCTCAGTACATAGAACTGTCATGGTAGGGTTGAAGGTGTGGGTGCAAAGGTTGGGTGAGGAGTTAGGGAGTGGGAAACTAAGGCTAACATTTTTAAAATGGTAATATTACCAGAGAGGTAGTAGTAGTAGAAAGTAGGCAATCAAAGGAGAGGAAAGAGAGGTATTAATTAATTGTACAATTTTTTCAGTCAGATGCAAAAATATGACCAGTAAAGAAGGATCATTTTTAGAAAAAGATAATTCATTAACCATTTAAAAGTTGTATAAAATGATTTAGATAAGAATAACATTCCAAAAGAATTCTTTTTTAAAAAAGATTTTATTTATTTGTTTGACATAGAGAGAGACTAGGCACAAGCAGGGGGAGCAAGGCGGAACTCATCAGGGAGCAGGACTTGATCTCAGGGCTCTGAGCTCATGACCTGAGCCAAAGGCACCCACTTAACTGACTGAGCCACCCAGGTCCCCCATGCCAGAGGAGTTCTTAAAACATCAGTAAGATCAGGTCATTCAACTGCTCTAACCCTTTCCAAGTGTCCCCACTCTACTCAGAGTAAAGGCAGATATGATTACAACTGCTTAAAAAGCCTGTGGTGATCTGTTCATCATCACATCTCCTACTCCCTTACTTCTCTGATTTCATTTCTCCCTTCCACTCACTCTAGTCAAACCAAGTGGACTTTCTGTTCTCATATGTTATTTCACTTGAAAGTCTTTGAGCTACCTGTTCCCTTTGTCTGGAAAGCTCTTCCTTCGAACAGTCAAATGGCTGTCACCTTTTTCCATGATTCTGCTCAATGGGACTTATCCTGATCATCCTATTTGAAATGAGAAACTGCTGAACTCTCTACACTCCTGATCCTTACCTATCCTGTTCTATTTTCTCCATAGAACTTATCAATTCTTACATTTATATCCTTATTTTATTTATTCAAGTAAATTTCCTTGAGAAAAACTGTACTTACATCGATTTTCTTGAGAAAAACTGTGCTTACTACCTATATCCCTATACTAGGATGCGGCTTCTTAATGTTAGGGCTTGTTGTCTGCTTTGTTCAGTGAGCTATTTCAAGTATCTAGCATAGTGCCTGTTACAGAGTAGGTGTTCAATGAATATTTGTGAAAAGAATGATTTTTATATACAGGAAGAGATGGGACCTCTGATATATTATTTTCCTGAAAAGGGGGATATGTAGAGCAGATGGAGGGACTGGTCTTAGATAAGAATTAAAGAAGAAATGGGCAATCTTGTGAGAAGAAAGCATAATGGTTTGATAGTGGGAAGTTGAACAGACATGCATCCTATAAGCTCTTTTATAAAATAAAAGGTAAAATTGTCTGCTAAGAGTCAGAGAAGAGAGTAAGGGTGGCAGATTAGAGATCAGAGGCAAGTGTCTTTGGGAATTGTGGAGAGTGAATTGATTTAAAACATATTGTAGGATAGCCAGCCATTATTTGTGAAACAGTTGAGCTCCAGAACCATAAATTATGGCAGTATCATGTCTTCTTTTGTGATTTTTCTCTAGCAGGGTTCAGCTGTCCAGGTGCAGATAAGAAAGCTACACTGATTTTTTTCCATTTAAATTCAACTAGCCAAATTATAGCACATCATTAATTTCAGGTATAGTGTTCAACAATTTATCAGCTGCATGCAACACCCAGTGCTCATCACATCGTGTGCCCTTCTTAATGCCCATCACCCAATTACCCTATCCCCACCTCCCTTCCCCTCAATTCATGTCCTATAGTTAAAAGAGTCTCTCATGGTTTTTCTCCCTCTCTGAGGACTGCCCATTCAGTTTTCCTTCTCTTCCCCAATGGCCCTCTGCCCCGTTTCTTATAATGCACATAGGAGTGAAGCCATATGATAATTGTCTTTCTCTGAATGACTTCTTTTGCTTAGCATAATACCCTCCAGTTCCAACCACTGCTTTCTTTGAAGGGCACTTCTAAAAGGCAGTCATATGGGCTACTTGAGTATCTGTCTTTCAATGGGGCTGTAACACATTGGACTATCATGGCTTGCTTACTTGTGTTATCTATTTCTCAAAACTCTGAATAGGAAAATCTGACTTTTTCATCTTTATATTTTCAAAATGCATGTGGGACCAGGCCTCCAATAAGTATTCAATAGATTTTTATCTTAACCACTAATAATGCTATCAATTGTCTGCATTCTTGATTTGTTGAATTTTTAAATATTGTGTCCTTTTTTCACTCTCAAGGGAATTAAAATTTAGATTATCTGAGGTTTGCTTCAAATTGCAAACTTGATAAGAGATAGATCATGGAGTAGAACTCACCTCTTAAAATTATTTGGTCTGATGTTTTCTTCATGCTTTAGTACGTTCTGAGTATTGGGGCTCCTTTTGTCCATGTCAAGTCTCTTATTATGTGACTCTTTTGTTTTCTATGATTCCTAAAATATCAGACATGAATGAGTGTGCATTCACAGGTAAAAATTCCTTCACAGTCTTGTTCCATAATTGTTGTAATTTAGGCTAGGTGCTTCCATACCACCTCACAATTGGCAAAAATGACCTCCCTGAGAGAGTTGTTAAAACTAATTAAAGAATCATGAGAGATTATGGACTCTGAAACACAATCTGAGGGTTTTGACGTGGCAGGGGTGGGAAGTTGGGTGAGCCTGGTGATGGGTATTATGGAGGACACATATTGCATGGAGCACTGGGTGTGGTGCATAAACAATGAATTCTGTTACACTGGAAAGAAATTTTTAAAAAAGGAAAAAATAATTAAAGAAAAATTATTTTTAGTGGAGAAAGAAGTCAAATTTGAGTTCTGTTTTACTGTGGTAATTTTTTCTACACATATAACCAACTACTTTATTAGAGATCTGGGGGCTCAGGCCCACAAGGTATATAATAAATCAGAAAAAAACTACTAAACATCTAGAAAATTCCATATCTTGTGTTTTTCAAGTCCCTAAATTCTGCCTTTTCTTTTCCAGGTCATCTTTATTGGTGTTCTTGAAAAATATGTTTCTTTTTTCAGATTAATGTTATTTATAATGTCAAGCAAATTTTTAAAAATTGGTTTCCCCCTTTTTAATTTTTTAATTTTTAGTTTTTATTAATTTCTTTTCAGTATAACAAAATTCATTGTTTATGCACCACACCCAGTGCTCCATGGCGTACTTGCCCTCCATAATACCCACCACCTGGGTTCCCCAACCTCCCACCCCCGCCCCTTCAAAACCCTCAGATTGTTTTTCAAAGTCCATAGTCTCTCATGGCTCATCTCCCCTTCCAATTTCCCTCAACTCCATGTTTCCCCCCTTTTTAAAATTTAAATTCGATTAGCCAATATATAGTACATCATTAATTTTTTAAATCATTTTTAAATTTATTTTCAGCATAACAGTATTCATTGTTTTTGTACCACACCCAGTGCTCCATGCAATCCGTGCCCTCTCTAATACCCACCACCTGGATCCCCCAACCTCCCACCCCTGCACCTCTTCAAACCCTTCAGATTGTTTTTCAGAGTCCATAGTCTCTCATTGTTCACCTCCCCTTCCAATTTCCCCCACCTCCCTTGTTCATAACTCCCCATGGTGCAGCCTCTTTGGAGAACAGTGTGGAGATTCCTCAAGAAATTAAAAAGAGAGCTTCCCTATGACCCTGCAATTGCACTACTGGGTATTTTCCCCAAAGATACAGATGTAGTGAAAAGAAGGGCCATCTGTACCCCAATGTTTATAGCAGCAATGGCCACGGTTGCCAAACTGTGGAAAGAACCAAGATGCCCTTCAACGGACGAATAGATAAGTACATCATTAACTTTTGATGTAGTATTCAATGATTCATTAGTTGCATATAATACCCAGTGCTCTCACTTCTATCTCTACTTTTCTCTTTCTTCTATCCCAACTTATGAAGAAAGCATTTTTAAATTTCAATTCTCTTCTCATTTTCTATTGGCCCTAAAAAGCCCAGGACTCTTTTGGGTTGTTGAAGTTCCTGACTCTCCACTCTCAAGACAGCTCTTTAAATGCAACTTGTGTTTGGCAGTGTTCATATTGAGACATTTCAGGGTCAATGAGTAGATAGAATTAATCAGGTAACACTTCTGACAGCACAAAAATTTTGAACCAGTCTTTGGAGAGGGTATAGATGAACTATAAAAATTAATTTGAGATCAAATGTGAACTATTTTATATGTATATATACAACTATCATATATGTATATACATAACATTATTATTAGGAGCCATCTAAAACATCCAAATGTATTTACTCAATAGAGCAGGCCTTTTCTGAAAAACAAACTGAGGGTTTTGGAGGGGAAGGAGGTGGGACATTGGGTGAGCCTGGTGGTGGGTATTATGGAGGGCCTGTATTGCATGGAGAACTGGGTGTGGTGGAAAAACAATGGATTCTGGAACACTGAAAAGAAATTTAAAAAATAAGTAAAATTAAAAAAAATAGAGCAGGCATTTCTTCATTCAATTTTTTAAGTCATGGCCTTAAAAATAGGCAAGTAATTGTTAACTAGCTTTGCCAGCATTTTCAAGAGACATACTATATAACTGAAGCATAGGCCAAAGTCACTCACAAACACTCACAAACACTCTTAGGAGAGTGTTTTCCAGTTGGTCTTCTGCTTTCATTTTCTCCAGAATTTGAACTACCCTGCTTTCTTGCCTTGCCCTAGACCATCCTTTGCACTTATTCCAATCATGATGGTTTCCTGCCTTATAGCTGCTTATGAAATCTGAAAATATGCTGATAAGGAAAGTATTTACTCCTAGTACTACCTGAAAACTTCCTTCTGACCCAGGTCTGAAGGCCTAAATCCCGAATCTGACCTCATGATTCTGCTTTGAGATTCTTTTTTTTTTTTTAATTTTTAAATTTTTTATTTCTTTTCAGCATAACAGTATTCATTGTTTTTGCACCACACCCAGTGCTCCATGCAATCCGTGCCCTCTCTAATACCCACCACCTGGTTCCCCCAACCTCCCACCCCCCGCCTCTTCAAAACCCTCAGATTGTTTTTCAGAGTCCATAGTCTCTCATGGTTCACTTCCCCTTCCAATTTCCCTCAACTCCCTTCTCCTTTCCATCTCCCCTTGTCCTCCATGCTATTTGTTATGCTCCACAAATAGTGAAACCATATGATAATTGATTCTCTCTTGACTTATTTCACTCAGCATAATCTCTTCCAGTCCCATCCATGTTGCTACAAAAGTTGCGTATTCATCCTTTCTGATGGAGGCATAATACTCCATAGTGTATTTGGACCACATCTTCCTTATCCATTCATCCGTTGAAGGGCATCTTGGTTCTTTCCACAGTTTGGCAACTGTAGCCATTGCTGCTATAAGCATTGGGGTACAGATGGCCCTTCTTTTCTTTGGAGTAAATACCCAGTAGTGCAATTGCAGGGTCATAGGGAAGCTCTATTTTTAATTTCTTGAGGAATCTCCACACTGTTTTCCAAAGTGGCTGCACCAACTTGCTTTGAGATTCTTAACTTTGTGTCTTTGGTGGATTTGTTTTCAGGTCCTGTTCTAATGTCCCATTTTCTGAAGAGGATCTTGTGGTCTCTCGTGCCTCTCAGATCACACCCCAGGACCAGACTGTGGAACAGAGTTAAATTTAATGATAAAGTACCTATAGCCTGAGGGCACCTTGTTGCTAATGTGGATCTCACTCATGCTATTTTCATTAAATCCTTTGTCTTTTGGTGTCCTAGCCATGTCAAAGGAAAATATCACCCATATTAGTGAATTCATCCTGGTAGGTTTCCCTTCATCCCCATGGCTACAGGTTCTGCTTTTCTTCCTCTTCCTCATCACCTATCTGTTTGTGCTATTGGAAAATTTGGTCATCATTCACACTGTATGGATCACTGGGTCCCTGCACAAGCCCATGTACTATTTTCTGGGTACCATGTCCTTTCTGGAGACTTGGTATGTATCTGTCACAGTCCCCAAGATGTTGGCTGGATTCCTACTTCATCCCAATACCATTTCCTTCCTGGGATGCATGATCCAACTCTATTTTTTCATCTCACTTGCCTGTACTGAATGTGTGCTCTTGGCTGCCATGGCCTATGACCGTTACGTGGCTATATGTTGTCCTCTTCGTTATCCAGCCATGATGACCACAGGATTTTGTGTGCAGCTGACTCTCAGTTCCTGGGTGAGTGGCTTCACCATCTCCATGGCAAAGGTATACTTCATCTCCCAAGTCGCTTTTTGTGGCAATAATATCTTGAACCATTTTTTCTGTGATGTTTCCCCTATCCTCAAACTGGCCTGCATGGACTTTTCTATGGCTGAGATGGTAGACTTTGTGCTAGCCATTCTCATTCTTGTGTTTCCCCTCTCAGCCACTGTCCTTTCCTATGGCTTCATTGTCTCTACCATTCTGCACATTCCCTCAGCCACTGGACAGTGGAAGGCCTTCTCCACCTGTGCTTCTCACCTTACAGTGGTGGTCATCTTCTATACAGCTGTGATCTTCATGTATGTCCGACCTCGGGCCATTGCTTCATTCAATTATAACAAATTGATCTCAGCCATATATGCAGTTTTTACTCCCATGCTCAACCCTATTATCTACTGCCTGAGGAACAAGGAGGTCAAAGATGCCATCAGAAAAACCATGGCAAGTGGCCAAGCCCTTTTCTTGAAAGATTCTCTTTGCTAAAGAGACTCAGAGATTCCTTCTCTTTTCATTTGACTTAATCTCAGAACTCACCTACACTGGGTGAAAGTCTGTAATTATAAACATACTGACTTAGTGCACAATTAAAGGATAAGGAGCCAGATATAAAAAAAATGTCCTTTTCTTTCAGGCTTAATTAAATGCTTCCTTTTATAATGCAGTGAGTGAAATAACCAGAATTTAATGAGACATGCATTGGTAGTGAAGTTATAAAATAATTTTATTTTTATGAAGATGCTAAGAAGTAATCAGTTACTATCCAACTTGTTTTGAGAATTCTATTGGTGAGATTTCCCCATTTTGATTTTGCTTTATTTTAAAAGCCCTTTGTCTTAGGAGGAATATACAAAAAGAGGTTCTATAATCATCAGTTTCATGGCTAGGACCTGTTTCTTGCTTCCTAGAGGGTTAGGGGCCTGATTCCTTTTACAAACAATTGACATCTTATTGTAATTACCTTTTCAAATTTAAGGAAATATAAAATACAACTCCTTTTAGGATGTAATAGAAACACCATAAGGTAGACAGCATGCAAAACTTACCATAGCAGAGAGAAAACAAGATTAATATATATCTATGTGTAAGAATATATATAGTGTGTGTATATATATATTTCATGATATATAATATTTATACATAAAATAATTTTATAATATAAAATGTATACATAATGTAGAAGTTTCAACAAATTATATATATATAATATATAATTTCATGTTTTAATTTCCTCCTTTGCTGGAATTTCTACATATACAATTTTTTTAGATGTAAGAGAGTCAGCAAATATGACTTCAGAAAAAGTAGTAGCAATTCCTTAAAGTCTATTCCTTTTTAGGTAAAAGAAGCATTGACATTGACAAGAGGTCACAAAAATGCTTTTGCTTAGATGGTACTTGGTCTGGATGTGCAGGATTTTCCCTCCTCTCATTTGTTTTCATTTTGATTTTGGAAAAGTGGATGCAATATCCTAGTATATGCGGTCATTCAGCCATTATAAATGATAGAAGAGAGATGGATTCTGTCTGGCTCAGCAACAATACAGCAACAATAATGAAATACAGTCTGCCAAGAGTTTAAGGATTGCAGGCATACTATATTGCGCCAATGCTTTGGAAACCACATTTCTTAACTTTTAATTCTGTTATTGATTTAAATACCATATTTGCTTTGTTTTGACTGTATTTACATTGTAACTACATGGTCTTCCCATTTTGTATTAAGCTTCGTATATGGTCATATGAGATTGTTTTAATTTATTTTGTATAAATCATTATATTATATAGACTATGGTAGTTTCCAATTTATTTAAACCTGTTATATTCTCCTGGCCTTCATTACTTTAGCCTAACAACTGTATATTCATAATGATATTACTACTTTTCTTTAGTCAAAAAGAAACGTTGTGGGTCATGGCCCTCACATAGGCACTAAAGATAATATAAGGCGCTCTTATTATTTTTTTTGAAAATTAGATTTATTTTGAAAATAATTAAAACAGATTCTTTTCCAATTCTTTCAGGACTGGTTTCTTTTTTTTAATTTTATTTTTTATAAACATATAATATATTTTTATCCCCAGGGGTACAGGTCTGTGAATCGCCAGGTTTACACACTTCACAACACTCACCATAGCACATACCCTCCCCAATGTCCATAACCCCACCCCCCGCTTCCAAACCCCCTCCCCGCCAGCAACCCTCAGTTTGTTTTGTGAGATTAAGAGTCACTTATGGTTTGTCTCCCTCCCAATCCCATCTTGTTTCATTTACTCTTCTCCTACCCCCTTAACCGGCTATGTTGCATCTCCTCTCTCTCATATCAGGGAGATCATATGATAGTTGTCTTTCTCCGACTGACTTATTTCACGAAGCATGATACCCTCTAGTTCCATCCACGTTGTCACAAATGGCAAGATTTCATTTCTTTTGATGGCTGCATAGTATTCCATTGTGTATATATACCACATCTTCTTTATCCATTCGTCTGTTGATGGACATCTAGGTTCTTTCCATAGTTTGGCTACTGTAGACATTGCTGCTATAATCATTTGGGTGCACGTGCCCCTTCGGATCACTATGTTTGTATCCTTAGGGTAAATACCCAGTAGTGCAATTGCTGGGTTATAGGGTAGTTCTATTTTCAACATTTTGAGGAACCTCCATGCTGTTTTCCAGAGTGGTTGCACCAGCTTGCATTCCCACCAACAGTGTAGGAGGGTTCCCCTTTCTCCGCATCCTCGCCAGCATCTGTCATTTCCTGACTTGTTAATTTTAGGCATTCTGACTGGTGTGAGGTGATATCTCATTGTGGTTTTGATTTGTATTTCCCTGATGCCGAGTGATGGTGAGCACTTTTTCATGTGTCTGTTGGCCATCTGGATGTCTTCTTTGCAGAAATGTCTGTTCATGTCTTCGGCCCATTTCTTGGTTGGATTATTTGTTCTTTGGGTGTTGAGTTTGCTAAGTTCTTTATAGATTTTGGCCACTAGCCCTTTATCTGATATGTCGTTTGCAAATATCTCCTCCCATTCTGTCAGTTGTCTTTGGTTTTGTTAACTGTTTCCTTTGCTGTGCAAAAGCTTTTGATCTTGATAAAATCCCAATAGTTCATTTTTGCCCTTGCTTCCCTTGTCTATGGCGATGTTCCTAGGAAGATGTTGCTGCGGCTGAGGTCGAAGAGGTTGCTGCCTCTGTTCTCCTCAAGGATTTTGATGGATTCCTTTCTCACATTGAGGTCCTTCATCCATTTTGAGTCTATTTTAGTGAGTGGTATAAGGAAATGATCCAATTTCATTTTTCTGCATGTGGCTGTCCAATTTTCCCAACACCATTTACTGAAGAGGCTGTCTTTTTTCCATTGGACATTCTTTCCTGCTTTGTTGAAGATTAGTTGACCATAGAGTTGAGGGTCTATTTCTGGGCTCTCTATTCTGTTCCATTGATCTATGTGTCTGTTTTTGTGCCAGTACCATGCTGTCTTGATGACGACAGCTTTGTAATAGAGCTTGAAGTCCGGAATTGTGATGCCACCAACTTTGGCTTTCTTTTTCAATATTCCTTTGGCTATTCGAGGTCTTTTCTGGTTCCATATAAATTTTAGGATTATTTGTTCCATTTCTTTGTAAAAAATGGATGGTACTTTGATAGGAGTTGCATTAAATGTGTAGATTGCTTTATGTAGCATAGACATTTTCACAATATTTATTCTTCCAATCCAGGAGCATGGAACATTTTTCCATTTCTTTGTGTCTTCCTCAATTTCTTTCATGAGTACTTTATAGATTTCTGTGTATAGATTCTTAGTCTCTTTGGTTAGGTTTATTCCTAGGTATCTTATAGTTTTGGGTGCAATTGTAAATGGGATGGACTCCTTAATTTCTGTTTCTTCTGTCTTGTTGTTGGTGTAGAGAAATGCAACTGACTTCTGTGCATTGATTTTATATCCTGACACTTTACTGAATTCCTGTACAAGTGCTAGCAGTTTTGGAGTGGAGTGTTTTGGGTTTTCCACATATAGTATCATATCATCTACGAAGAGTGATAGTTTGACTTCTTCTTTGCCGATTTGGATGCCTTTAATTTCCTTTTGTTGTCTGATTGCTGAGGCTAGGACTTCTAGTATTATGTTGAATAGCAGTGGTGATAACGGACATCCCTGCCGTGTTCCCGACCTTAGCGGAAAAGCTTTCAGTTTTTCTCCATTGAGAAAGATATTTGCGGTGGGTTTTTCATAGATGGCTTTGATAATATTGAGGTATGTGCCCTCTATCCCTACACTTGGAAGAGTTTTGATCAGGAAGGGATGCTGTACTTTGTCAAATGCTTTTTCAGCATCTATGGAGAGTATCATATGGCTCTTGTTCTTTCTTTTATTAATCTGTTGTATCACATTGATTGACTTGCGGATGTTGAACCAACCTTGCAGCCCTGGAATAAATCCCACTTGGTCGTGGTGAATAATGCTTTTAATGTACTGTTGAATCCTATTGGCTAGTATTTTGGTGAGAATTTTCGCATCTGTGTTCATCAAGGATATTGGTCTGTAGTTCTCTTTTTTGGTGGGATCCTTGTCTGGTTTTGGGATCAAGGTGATGCTGGCCTCATAAAATGAGTTTGGAAGTTTTCCTTCCATTTCTATTTTTTGGAACAGTTTCAGGAGAATAGGAATTAGTTCTTCTTTAAATGTTTGGTAGAATTCCCCCGGGAAGCCGTCTGGCCCTGGGCTTTTGTTTGTTTGGAGATTTTTGATGACTGTTTCAATCTCCTTACTGGTTATGGGTCTGTTCAGGCTTTCTATTTCTTCCTGGTTCAGTTGTGGTAGGTTATATGTCTCTAGGAATGCATCCATTTCTTCCAGATTGTCGAATTTGTTGGCGTAGAGTTGCTCATAGTATGCTCTTATAATTGTCTGTATTTTTGTGGTGTTAGTTGGGATCTCTCCTCTTTCATTCATGATTTTATTTGGGTCCTTTCCCTTTTTTTTTTTTTTTTTGATAAGTCTGGCCAGGGGTTTATCAATCTTATTAATTCTTTCAAAGAACCAGCTCCTAGTTTCATTGATTTGCTCTATTGTTTTTTTGGTTTCTATTTCATTGATTTCTGCTCTGGTCTTTATGATTTCTCTTCTCCTGCTGGGTTTAGGGTTTCTTTCTTGTTCTTTCTCCAGCTCCTTTAGGTGTAGGGTTAGGTTGTGTACCTGAGACCTTTCTTGTTTCTTGAGAAAGCCTTGTACCGCTATATATTTTCCTCTCAGGACTGCCTTTGTTGTGTCCCACAGATTTTGAGCCGTTGTGTTTTCATTATCATTTGTTTCCATGAATTTTTTCAATTCTTCTTTAATTTCCTGGTTGACCCATTCATTCTTTAGAAGGATGCTGTTTAGTTTCCATGTATTTGGGTTCTTTCCAAATTTCCTCTTGTGATTGAGTTCTAGCTTCAGAGCATTGTGGTCTGAAAATATGCAGGGAATGATCCCAATCTTTTGATACCGGTTGAGACCTGATTTAGGACCGAGGATGTGGTCTATTCTGGAGAATGTTCCATGTGCACTAGAGAAGAATGTGTATTCTGTTGCTTTGGGATGAAATGTTCTGAATATATCTGTGATGTCCATCTGGTCCAGTGTGTCATTTAAGGCCTTTATTTCCTTGTTGATCTTTTGCTTGGATGATCTGTCCACTTCAGTGAGGGGAGTGTTAAAGTCCCCTACTATTATTGTATTATTGTTGATGTGTTTCTTTGATTTTGTTATTAATTGGTTTATATAGTTGGCTGCTCCCACGTTAGGGGCATAGATATTTAAAATTGTTAGATCTTCTTGTTGGACAGATCCTTTGAATATGATATAGTGTCCTTCCTCATCTCTTATTATACTCTGGCTTAAAATCTAATTGATCTGATATAAGGATTGCCACTCCTGCTTTCTTCTGATGTCCATTAGCATGGTAAATTCTTTTCCACCCCCTCACTTTAAATCTGGAGGTGTCTTCGGGTTTAAAATGAGTTTCTTGTAGGCAACATATAGATGGGTTTTGCTTTTTTATCCATTCTGATACCCTGTGTCTTTTGATTGGGGCATTTAGCCCATTAACATTCAGGGTAACTATTGAGAGATATGAATTTAGTGCCATTGTATTGCCTGTAAGGTGACTGTTATTGTATGTTGTCTCTGTTCCTTTCTGATCTACTACTTTTAGGCTCTCTCTTTGCTTAGAGGACCCCTTTCAATATTTCCTGTAGAGCTGGTTTGGTGTTTGCAAATTCTTTCAGTTTTTGTTTGTCCTGGAATTTTTAATCTCTCCTTCTATTTTCAATGATAGCCTAGCTGGATATAGTATTCTTGGCTGCATGATTTTCTCATTTAGTGCTCTGAATATATCATGCCAGCTCTTTCTGGCCTGCCAGGTCTCTGCAGATAAGTCTGCTGCCAATCTAATATTTTTACCATTGTATGTTACAGACTTCTTTTCCCGGGCTGCTTTCAGGATTTTCTCTTTGTCACTAAGACTTGTAAATTTTACTATTAGGTGATGGGGTGTGGACCTATTCTTATTGATTTTGATGGGGGTTCTCTGAACCTCCTGGATTTTGATGCTTGTTCCCTTTGCCATATTGGGGAAATTCTCTCCAATAATTCTCTCCAATATACCTTCTGCTCCCCTCTCTCTTTCTTCTTCTTCTGGAATCCCAATTATTCTAATGTTGTTTCGTCTTATGGTGTCACTTATCTCTCGAATTCTCCCCTCGTGGTCCAGTAGCTGTTTGTCCCTCTTTTGCTCAGCTTCTTCATTCTCTGTCATCTGGTCTTCTATATCGCTCTTTCTTCTGCCTCATTTATCCTAGCAGTGAGAGCCTCCATTTTTTATTGCACCTCATTAATAGCTTTTTTGATTTCAACTTGGTTAGATTTTAGTTCTTTTATTTCTCCAGAAAGGGCTTTTATATCTCCCGAGAGCGTTTCTCTAATATCTTCCATACCTTTTTTGTGCCTGGCTAGAACCTTGAGAATCGTCATTCTGAACTCTAGGTCTGACATATTACCAATGTCTGTATTGATTAGGTCCCTAGCCTTTGGTACTGCCTCTTGTTCTTTTTTTTGTGGTGAATTTTTCCGCCTTGTCATTTTGTCCAGATAAGAGTATATGAAGGAGTAAGTAAAATATTAAAAGGGTGGCAACAACCCCAGGAAAATATGCGTTAGCCAAATCAGAAGAGATCCCAAATCATCAGTGGGGAGAAAGGATAAAGGATAAAAAGATTCAGAAAGAAAAAAAAAAAAGAAACCATTCTAAAAAGAAAACCAATATAGAAAAAAAATAAAAAGGAAATAAATATATATATATTAGATAAACTAGTTAAAAAACGTTAAAAAAGAAAAGAGTAAAAGTTAAGACAAATTTAGCAGAAGAAGAGAAAAAAAATTGAAAAAAAAAATTAACTGCAAGGCTAAAGAATCATTGGGAGAAAGCCATGAGTTCCGTGCTTTGCTTTCTCCTCCTCTGGAATTCCGCTGCTCTCCTTGGTATTGAAACTGCACTCCTTGGTATTGAAACTGCACTCCTTGGTAGGTGAACTTGGTCCTGGCTGGGTTTCTTGTCGATCTTCTGGGGGAGGGGCCTGTTGTAGTGATTCTCAAGTGTCTTTGCCCCAGGCGGAGTTGCACCGCCCTTACCAGGGGCCGGACTGAGTAATCCGCTCAGGTTTGCTTTCGGTAGCTTTTTTTCCCTGAGCATTTTCCGTAGAGTTCCGGAGGATGGGAATGAAGATGGCGGCCTCCCGGTCTCTGGCCCAGAGGAGCCGAGAGCCCGGGGCCCCACTCCTCAGTGCGCCCTCAGAGAACAGCGCCCAATTACTCCCATCACCCTGCCTCCGGCCGCGCTCTGAGCTCACCGAGCCTGCGACCGGTTCAAGGTAACCCTGAGCTGAGAGTCACTCTTCAGTGACTCTAGTGTCTAGCCGGCTTCCCCGTTCTAATACCTGTAAACTCTGCAACACTCAGCCACCCCCGATCCTTCTGTGACCCTGCGGGACCTAAGTCCACACTGACCCCGAGTGGGCTTCACCCCGGTTAAGCCTCTGCAGCGATGTCCCTCAGTGGAACAGACTTTTAAAAGTCCTGATTTTGTGCTCCGTTGCTCTGCCACTTGCTGGGAGCCGGCCCCTCCCCCCGCGGTCTATCTTCCCGTCGCTTTGGATTCATGTCTCCGCCAGTCCTACCTTTTAGAAAGTGGTTGATTTTCTGTTTCTAGAATTGCTGTTCTTCTTCTCTTCGATCTCCTGTTGGATTTGTAGGTGTTTGCAATCTTTATATAAGCTATCTAGCTGATCTCCCGCTACCTGAAGTAGTCTCAGCCTGCTACTTCTCCGCCATCTTGACTACTCCCCCAAGGCGCTCTATTTTTATCACAGAATTTCTTACCCTCAAGTTAGAATTTTCTAGTCTTTTATTAAAAGGGAGCAGTGTTATGTGATATATATTTCTGCTCAAAAATCTTTTGTTAATTCCTAATAGACAATGCTATTTTGAAATCTCACAAGTTTATTTTTATTCTTAAAATTCATTTCAATTTTAGTTAAGCAGTCCTTAACCTTTATTGTTATAACCTCCAGTATCATCTGTATTTATAACCTGACATTCCTTTTCTAGTCTAGACTGTCTTATTTTTAGTTTTCTATATAGCCATTAGATTATTTGTTATACAAATCCTCTGTGTACTTACTTATCTCCTACTTTATTTCATGAACTTGATTTCCAAGAAAGTTAACTTACTGTTTCCATAACAGCGCATTGTTCTTTCCCCATCTATAATGAGTTTGCTTTTTATACTTCTTTTACTTTAACATTTAAAATAGTTTACTTCTAAATGTTTAAAACACTAAAAGTAGAAAAATAGTAAAATTGACAACTTCATCCACAACTCAGATTTTAAAAATTGAAGATCAAAATCTGTATGTAACTAGATTTTATAACTATGCTACATATTTAATGCTGTCCTCCAGTTATAACTATATTCCTTTATTCAAAACTGGAAGAGTGGCATTCAAAAAGGAAAAACAGAGTGCCCTGTAGCTGAATAGAAATCTGCAGAGAAGGAGATAGATAGGAAAAGGCTATGGTTTTCCTGGACATCCACCAGGCAGTGAACCAGCAAGAAAGTAATAGATAAATTGTCAAAACTGAGAGTAGCAGGAAGTTTTCCAGATGATGAAATTGGTAAAATTTTCCCTTTATTGCAGAAAGATTTGTACTGGATGTACAAGTAAGGCTTCAACAAAACAAGCAGAACCAGAAGGAGATATAAATTATGAGATTTATTACATGGACCTGGCTTATGCAATTGTGGGGGCTGGCAAGGTAGATCTGAAATATATAGGGCAGGCTGTCAGGAAGGGCAGCCTGGAAGTCTTGGGCATGAGCTGAAGCTGCTTCCCCACAGGTGAAATTTCTTCTTCCTCAGGGAAGTGTCAGTTCTGCTTTTATAGCCTTTCAACTGACTGAATCAGGCTACTCTAGATTATCTAGAATAGTCATCCATACTTAACTGATTATAAACTTTAATCACATCTACAAAATGCCTTCACGGCAACACCTAGATTAATGTTTGATGGAAAAACTGGGGACTACAGCCTAGCCAAGATGACACATAAAATGGACCACCACAGTCCATCTCTAGTCAACCTGCCACTGATACACATCTCTTTAAACCACACAATCTCCAAATCAAGACAAATACAAAGTCACACTTCCACCTACCACAATGCAACTATCCTGTGTAAAACTAAAAATATGTTAACCCTTCCTCCAGAAGATGCAAAGTCCTTGAAGGATGTTTGCTCTTCTCCTTTGATATCCTATAGCTAAAATACTGTGATATAAAGTTAATTTATTAATATGTAGTATGTTAGGCAGTACAGGGATAAAGGGAATAAGAAAATGAAAGCCGAGTTGTGATATATATATATATATATATATATATATATACCAAATATTGTGTGTGTGTAATTCATAATAAATACTAATAACTATTAAACTATTACAAGTCCCACTTTGTTTCTGCAACTGTTCATAGGGTCGTAACTAGTATTTGTAATTGCCTTCTTTAAATAGCCATGCCATAATCTTTTTGTTCTCTAAAAGCACCTCAGAAGTTCATGGCTCTTTGCCAGGTTGGGTAACCCAAGCCTTCATTTCTGAAAGGTCTGAGCCATTAGAAGTACTTCCTGAACTAGATTGTTATAATTTTCCATTAACTATAATCACCATCATGGTAGTTCTTTTTTTTTTAATTTTTTATTTTTTATAAACATATATTTTTATCCCCAGGGGTACAGGTCTGTGAATTGCCAGGTTTACGCACTTCACAGCATTCACCATAGCACATACCCTCCCCAATGTCCATAACCCCAACCCCTCCCAACCCCCCTCCCCCCAGCAACCCTCAGTTTGTTTTGTGAGATTAGGAGTCACTTATGGTTTGTCTCCCTCCCAATCCCATCTTGTTTCATTTACTCTTCTCTTACCCCCTTAACCCCCCATGTTGCATCTCCTCTCCCTCATATCAGGGAGATCATATGATAGTTGTCTCTCTCCAATTGACTTATTTCGCTAAGCATGATACCCTCTAGTTTCATCCCCATCATGGTAGTTCTAAAGAGATACTCAAAAGAGCTCTTGTATCCCAGACATACTCTTCCTTACCTCATATAGTAGCAACCAGTTTCCCCTTGGATCAGGATCAATCACCTATTGATTTAGAGACACGAGAGAGACACCAGGTGACAGTCTCAAATCTCAGTTCAATGAAATTATTGTATCTCCTACTGGAAACATCCCTTCTTTTGGAATTCAGACTTCTAGGCCAGAAAATATACAGGGATAGGAAGCAAAAATTTTGCTAGGACTCACTAGGGGTAGTAAGGAATGGAGCCCCTCCTATTTTCAGTCCTTGGTTCCTGGACATATGAGTATTAGTAGTGGGAGAAACAGTACCATGCACTGGATGCTGATTCAGAGCGTAGACAGCATCCTGGAGGATATTACTCCAGCCCTATGAAGTATTGCCAGCTAGCTGGTGCTGTAACCACATCTTTAAAAGGTTTTTCTACCATACAATCTAATCAGCTACTTCAGTGATGGTGGAGAACATGGTAAGATCATTGGATTTCATGAGGATGGGCCCTTTGCTATAGTTCATTTACTGTGAAGTGTATTTCATTTATCGATCAAAAGCAATGCCATGTGAAACAACATGACAGTGTATAAGGTCCTTTCTTTAAATCCAGATAGTAACTACAGATAGTAGTTTTGGCAGAAGTATTGTAATTAGGAAAGGTAAATCTGTATCCAGGGTTCATGTCTCCTCCAGCCAGAATACAGTGCTACACTTTCCATGTTACAAGTGCTCCAGTGTAAGATCCATGACAGAGGGATAGTTTTCTATTTTTTCCATTGCCATATAATTTAGCATCTTGCATCTAGAACATAGGAGTTCAACAAATATTGAATGAGAAAATTTAAAAAGAAAACAAATCTATGGAGGGAAAACAATGCAGGAAACTCTGCATACATTTGTTCTAGTTCATTTACTCTGAGATACTCATTTATGTTCAGTGAAAGGATTACCTCTTGGGGAAAGATTAAGACAGCTGAGACCATGTGGGGTCTTCTCTATGCCCTGGGACTTGGAGCAGATTGGTAGTACCAGCCCAAGGCATGGTCAGTAAGTGTACACTCAGAGATGTGAAAATGGCCCTCCATGTTTCCTTTACAGGTGGAGGGCTCCCTCTGGGCCAGCAGAGCTCATTTACTGGGAGAAGAAAGCAGAGGTGGAAGGTCAGGAATCACACCTAGGGGATTTATTAAAATCCTGTCTCCTAGACTAGCATTTCCAGTGAGGGAACATGTCAGCTGGGGAGAGATTTCCCCTTAAATAAGTGGAAGGTTGGGGTCCCTAGGTGGCTCACTCACTGGGTGTCTGCCTTCTGCTGGGGTCATGATCCCAGGGTCTTGGGATCAAGCCCAGTGTCAGGCTCCCTGCTCCACGGGAGGCCTGCTTCTCCCTCTTCCACTCTCCCTGCTTGTGTTCTCTCTCTCTCTATCAAATAAATAATAAAATCTTAAAAAGAAAGAAAGAAACAAACAAACCAATACATAAATAAGTGGAAAGTCAAAGTCATTGTAATTGCATAGTAAGGAAGAGGAACCATCCTCAAAGACAGGGCCCTGGAGGCAGCTGGCTGGCTCAGTCAGTTAAGCATCAGCCTTTGGCTCAGATCATGATCTCAGGGTCCAGGCAATGAGCCCCATGTTGGCCTCCCTGCCTGCTTCTCCAACTCTGCCTGCTGCTCCCTGTTTGTTCATTCTCTCTAGTGCTCTCTCTTGCTCTCTCTCTCAAATAAACAAATAAAATCTTAAAAAAAAAAAAAAAAAGACAAGAACCCTGGCTCACTGTGGCCCCCAGGGAAAGTGAGGCCAGGCACTTCAAGTTCTACTTTTGGGTCTTCTTCTCATATCCTTTTTCTTGAATTTTTCCTTTATTCAGCTTTTCCTTCAGAGCTTGGTTGGAGTGAAAGTATTTTTAAAAGTTTAAGCAGTGTTCTCAGCCTGACAATTCCTTGGCGGCTAGAAAAATTCCTTCAAAGGGTGACTGGTTTAGAGAAGCAGTCTATCCTAACTCCTCACATAAGAGGAGACAAGCAATCTCTTGTTCCTGTGTGAATCTTCTCTCAGTGGTGTTGGCCATTCAGAAACAAGGCTGCCCGTTCCCAGAGAAAGTCACAAAGTCAGAAGAATGGGAGGGCCCTGAATCACTGATCTCACATACCTCCTCACAGCTGGTACCTTCCCCAATACTGGCAAAAGCCACTTTATTCACCAATTTCTATTTGCACTCCTTGACTCCCTCAAATAAGCTACTACACTGCTTAATAAAATCTAGCAGCAGTGTCTCCAATCCATCTGAGGTAAGGATTTTATCTCTGTTCGAGGGCTTATTATGAAGTAGGTGTCTGTGAGTGGTTAGGAATTGGGAAGGATCCTAGTTAAGAAATGTGGCTGGTTAGGAATCAATACCTGTTCCTTTGATCATCTCAGTAATGTTAGTCTCGGTAATGAACACCACAGTGATGTTGGTCTCATTCATTCATTCATTCATTCAAGAAATAATCAAGGATATTCTATAATTCAGGCTCTGTGTTGTATGTTGAACAAACACTGTGAATAAGACACAAACCCTGTATTTAAGGATCAGTATAGGAATATTTAAATATAGTAAGGTAGCTGCTCACTCTGCAAGAAGCAAGGCAACTTTCTAGGAGGTAGTGGCAACTCATGTTCTGGAGTACCAGGAAGTTTGGAGTAACCAAGAAAAAAGATCAAGGACATGAAGGATGGGATGAAAGGAAAGAAATGAAGAGGAAGAGGAACATGCAGGTACAAAGGACTAGAGGCAGGAGAAAACAGTTTCTTGGGGAATCCCAAATTGATCACTATAGAGGGAAGTGGCATTTGGGTAGGGATGAAGAGGGAGGGGATGCTAGGGGGTCATTGTAAGAAATGAAGCAGAGAGATCAGCCTAGCCAGTGAACTTTTTTTTTTTTTTAAGATTTTATTTATTTATTTGAGATAGGGCAAGAGTTTGAAAGGAAGAGAACAAGCAGAGGGAGTAGCACACAGAGGGAGAAGCAGGCTCTCCACTGAGTAGGGAGCTGGACATGGGCTCTATCCCAGGGCTCTAGAATCATGACCTGAGCTGAAGGCAGACACTTAAACAACTGAACGACTCAGGCGCCCCCAGATTATGAACTATATTGCATAATATACCAAGAAGATTGGAGTGGATCTTGATGGCTGTCCTTAAAGTATACTAAGTAACAAAGTAACATCAGAGTTGTAATATTAAGATTTCTACAACAGTATAGAAATGGATTGCAGGAGATAAAACTGAATCCTGAGAGAAGCCTAGTAAGTTAGGTAACCTTGAGGTCATGACTTCCAGTTCTCTTTGTCAACAATATATTTAAATTTAAAATCCATCCTCATTGTTACCCTTGGGACTTAGATCATTGCCTTCTTTTCATTCTCTAGTTGTCATTATTTTGTGTGATTTTATTGTCCATGAGAATGACTCATTTTAGTTCCATATTTTTAAAACTCAAATAACTTACATCTTTAGACAATTTAAGCCACCCCTTCCAGTGGGTGAGATATTTCTTCACTTTTTCTTTCCTGCCCTGTGGGTTTTGATGTCCTACAAAGTCTCTGTCCTTTACTTATACCTCCTCCACATTGTATTGTGAGTATCTATTTATTAGGATATGTCTTTCCTTCTAGACTTTGAAATTCTAAAGCATACTGACCTAAACTTTTTGCTCATCAAAGTACTAGATTACTTCTAGGCACCAAATAAATATTTCACTAGACAAATATTTAAATGATTTTTGAATGTTGACTGAGTGGCAAGTTTTAATGTTGTAATAATATTGTCAGGCTTGGATATCATTTTCCATATGTTGTATGGGATTGTTGTTTACAGAGAACCCAAAATCTCCCTGGTGTTTGCTGACTCCTGAAAGATTTTGCAAAAGCTCTCAAATTAGCCCTCTCAAAATAATGGAATATCAAAATTAAATAATGTGTCTTATATATACCATAAATTGTTGGTTTGAAAGCACTTGGAATATTAAGGTGAACTTTTGAAGGTCCAATGTTATGCAGACCTAATATTAATTAGAAAGCCTATTATACCAAAAGAATTGGAATGAACTGGGTAGACACCAGATATGCAGGGAAATTTTAAAATCTATCATCATGCTTAAAGAAGGAATTTGACACCAGGAGTGCTCAATAGCTTATTATATATTAATGTATCATAAGTATTACATATTTTGTTTCCTGTAAATAGCTTTGGAATATTCTATTCATGATCTAAAATATATGGTTTTCTTAGGATCAATTTGGGTCCTTTGTGAGCTAGAAAAAAAATTATTTTAAAAGAATGTGTTTCCCCCACTGATATACAAAATATGTGTAGCTTAGAGGTTTTTGTCTTGAGTCAAAGTAATATGATGTGGTTTAAAATTCTTTATAAGATGGGTTGAATAACATGGCAGTTAAGAAGTGTTTTCTGGCACCAGGTTGTCTGGGTTCAAATTCTGACAGTGTCATTTAGTAACTGTGTAATCCTAGAAAATCAGATAATATTTCTGTGCCCATTTCCTTATAAGTAAAATAGATTTAATAATTAATCCACTTCATAGGATTGAAGGAAGAAAGCTCTTGGAATAAACCTGGCACACAGTAAGAGTTTAATATTTTTTGTCTACTCTTCTGACAATTCTTTGGAGCCTGGCCATAACCTTTGATATATAAGGTACAGCGCTCCGGAAATAGCCTCAGACACCTCTCCAATTACTACTTTTCTTTTGGGTTTCACCATGCTGATTTGAATGTGAAAACAATAGGACAGGACTGGTAAAGATATTTTAATATTAGAGTTAAAATAACTTTTTTTAATCATTTTTAAATTTATTTTCAGCATAACAGTATTCATTGTTTTTGTACCACACCCAGTGCTCCATGCAGTCTGTGCCCTCTCTAATACCCATCACCTGGTTCCCCCAACCTCCCCCCCCCCCCCACCTCTTCAAACCTTTCAGATTTTTTTTCAGAGTCCATAGTCTCTCATTGTTCACCTCCCCTTCCAATTTCCCCCAACTCCCTTCTAACTCCCCATGTCCTCCATGCTATTTGTTATGCTCCACAAATAAGTGAAACCATATGATAATTGACTCTCTCTGCTGGACTTATTTCACTCAGCATACTTTTTTTAAAAATTTGACTTTGAAGTAGTCTTGTGTAAGTTACATTACCTGTCTACTGCATGCGAGTCAATAAAGTGTCCTAAATCTCTTCAGAACAAGTGGAGCTGGCATCAGTAGCGATAAGAGCCAAGTCTTTCCAGGCTATAAAAAATAAAAATAAAAAATAATTAAGTACTAGGAATATTGAATAAAGATCTGAAATGTGTTGAGCTGACAAAAGGTAATAAGTTAGCTGACAAAAGGTAATAATTCTGTATTGTAGACAATACAGAATATTGTAATATTGTCATTGTGATGCATAAATCACTTTTAATTCTAGTACAGATGCTGAAACTATACATTTTGCAAGAGGAAACAGTCCCTGAATTCCAAGGTTTCCCATGAAGTCAATACCTCTTTTCCTTCCATCCATCTCATTCATCTATACACACTGAGCAAATAGACTTCATTTTCATGGGAGTTTCTGGTTCCTTGAGCACTCTTAATTCTTCTATTTATAACCTCCCAAACTGGCTTTTCTTGACTTACTTCCACTGTGAATGTCTAGCCAATCACAATTATTATTGTTTCTGCTTCCAACATGTATCTTGAATCCATTATACCTGTGCTATTTCCCTGATTCACCTTACCTGGGTGACTTCAATTGCTTCTGTATATATCTTTTTTTTTTCTTTTTGTTCCGAGTTTTTATTTAAATTCTAGTCTGTTAACATATAGTGATACATTGGTTTCAGGAGCAGAATGTAGTGATTCATCACTTACACATAACTTAATCCTTTTCATCTTCTATCTATTACTCCTTCATACAAATGTAAGAATTATCTTTTTAAAGATATAAATTGGGTTAGTGTTACATCTGTGTGTGTGTGTGTACAGAGTTTTGCACTGCAGTCCATATCCCCTAAAAGGCCAAGCATGATTTGGAATATATGTATCTCTCCAAATTTATCTCAGTTAGTACCTACCTCATCAGTCTTTATTTAGCTCCTCAGAAATTATGAACTCCTTTCTTTTTCAGAGACTGGATGCAGTGTATCCTCTGCTTTGGTACCTCTTTACTCCTTTTAATTTCAATAATTTATGCTCATCTTTAAAAACTGAGCCTGAAATTCAGTCTCAGAGAGGTATTTTCTTAATTACTAATCTATATGAGAACCACTATTATTTACCTTTCTGATTTACCTTTATGATTACCTTAAGTTACTTTTATGATTACCTTTATGATTACCTTATTATTTACCTTATGATTGTTTTCATATTTGTAATTACATCTATCTTTATATGCTGTTCACAAGAATGCAATGAAGATAAGTATACTCCTCAGGGTAAGTGTACACTTATCTTGATGAGTAATATATAGAATTGAGTAATATATAGAATTGTTGAATCACTATGTTGTACAAATGAAAGTAATTTAACACCATATGTTAACTATACTGGAATTAAAATTTAAAAAAAAGTAAAAATCAGAGATGATAAAAAATGTGGTCTATATGTTTTGTATTCTATATTATTTTATATTGTGTTCTAGATACAATTATAAAAATGTATTCTATATGTTCTATACTCCTTTCTAAACTTGGGAGATATCACAATGCCTGGCACACAAAAGACATCGTAGGAGATGGTTCTTTCTCTCTCCCAAAATTTGCCTCTATGTCAAGGGAAAGGTAATGTAAGATACGCACTCTACTCTCTCCTCATTTCTTCTCAGGGGAAGGAGGAACATAATCAAGTTGGAGAATGAACTGGGATAAATTTTTCTTCTTTTGGAAGATGTAATGGCTAGTATTTGATCTATCTGTACCCCTCTTCCACCATTCCTTCTTTATGCAATACCAATTTACTCCTATATTGCCTGTTATTGTGCACTTGTGAGTTAGTATTACATAAGCCCATTGCCCACAGACATTGCTTCATTCTTGAATTTCTGATTTATGAAAAATAGAAGTGAAACTTTGGCCTACACAAATATCTTCTTTCTCAATTGGTTCAAAACCTGGGTGGGATAGAGGGGGATATATATTAGGCCCCTTCAAAGACCCCACATTTCCTGAAAAGAAGGCTAGACAGTATGTGTCCAGATCTTCCCTTTAACCTTTCCCATTAAGTTGCTCCACATTTCTCAGAAAAAATAAATGGGATGAATCCCCTCAGCCATCTCTCACCAAAATGACTAGGAAGAGGAATACCCAGCAGAGGAAACATTCAGAGATAATGCCCTCTCCATCAGGGCTACTGGATATGAACATTAACAGTATGTAGGAAAGGGAATTCAGGCTAACAATTGTCCAGGCAGTAGCTAGGTTGGAGAAAGCCATGGATGACAAAATGGAATTGATTAGGGCAGAAGTGAAAGCCACCAGGGAAGATGTTAACAATGTTATCAATGACTTCCAATCTAATCTAAATTCTCTAGCAGCTAAGGTAACTGAGGCAGAAGTTAGAATTAGTGATCTAGAGGACAAACTGATAGAGAAAAAGGATCAGGAGGAGGCCTGTAACAAACAGCTTAGAAGCCATGAAAACAAATTAGGGAAATAAATGACACCATGAAATGTTCCAATGTCAGAATTATTGGAATCCCTGAGAGGTAGGAGAAAGGAAGAAGACTAGAGGATATACTTGAAAAAATTCTCCATGAAAATTTTCCCAGCCTGAAGAATGGAACCAGTGTTCATGTCCTAGAGGCAGAAAGACTTCCCCCCAAGAGCAGAGAATCTAGAAAGACCTTGAGACACCTGATTGTGAAACTGAGGAATCATAATTTTAGAAAGGAGCTCTTGAAAGCAGCTAGGCAGAAGAGATTCCTTGCATACAGAGGAAAGGCCGTCAGAATAAAGTCAGACCTGTCCACAGAAATCTGGCAAGCCAGAAAGGGCTGGCAAGATGTATTCAGGGCACTAAATGAAAAGATTATGCAGCCAAGAATACTTTATCCAGCAAGACTGACATTTCAAAATAGATGGAGAGATAAGGAGCTTCCATGACTGGCAAGGTTTCAAAGAGAATGTGACCACCAAGCCGGCATTACAAGAAATATTAAGGGGGGTTCTATAAAAGAAGAAAGAACCCAAGAGTGTCACTGAAGAGAAATTTATGGAGACAATCTATAGAAACAAGGACTTCACAGGAAACACGATGTCAATAAAAGTGTATCTCTCAATAATCACTCTCAATGTGAATGGCCTAATTGCCCCCATAAAATGACACAGGGTTGCAGATTGGATAAAATGACAGGACCCATCCATATGTTGTCTACAAGAGACCCATTTTGAACCTAAGACTGAAAGTGAAGGGGTGGAGAAGCACCTTCCATGCCAGTGGGCTTCAAAAGAAGGCTAGAGTAGTGATTCTCATATCAGACTGTAGTCAGAGGTACAGAAGGACACTACATCATTCTTAAAGGGTCTATCCACCAAGAAGATCTAACAATTGTAAATATTTATGCCCCCAATATGGGAGCAGCTAACTACATAAGACAACTGTTAATCAAGATAAAGAGTCATATTGATATGAATACATTAATAGTACAAGATCTTAACATGCCACTCTCAGTAATAAACAGATCATCCAAGCAGAAAATCAATGAAGAAAAAAATCATTGAATAACCCATTGGACCAGATGGACCTCATAGATATATACAGAACATTCTACCCTAAAACAACAGAATATTCATTCTTCTCAAGTGCACATGGAACCTTCTCAAGAATAGACCACATACTGGGTCACAAATCAGGACTCAACTGATACCAAAAGACTGAGATTATTCCCTGCATATTCTCAGATCACAATGCTTTGAAACTGGAGCTCAATCACAAGGAAAATTTGGAAGGAATTCAAACACCTGGAAGCTAAAGACCACCTTACTTAAGAATGTTTGGATCAACCAGGAAATCAAGGAAGGACTTAAACAATTCATGGAAACAAATGAGAATGAATACACTTCGGTCCAAAACCTATGGGATACAGCAAAGGCCGTCCTAAGGGGGAAATACATAGCCAACCAAGCCTTCCTCAAAAAGATGGAAAAATCCAGAATACACCAGCTGTCTCTACACCTTGAAGACTGGAGAATGAACAACAAATTAAGCCAACCCCACACAGGAGAAGGGAAATAATCAAGATTAGAGCAGACATCAATGAGATAGAAACTAGAGGTACAGTAGAACGCATCAACGAAACTAGAAGCCAGTTTTCTGAAAGAATCAATAAGATCAATAAACAATTGGCCAAGCTAATCCAAAAAAAATGAGAGAAGACCCAAATTAATAAAATTACAAATGAAATGGGAGAGATCATGACCAACACCAAGGAAATAGAAACAATCATCAGAAATTATTATCAACAGTTTTATACCAATAAGTTAAGCAACTTAGACAAAATGGATGCATTTCTGGAAAACTATAAACTTCCAAAACTTAATCAGGAAGAAATTGACAACCTGAATAGACCTACATCTATTAACGAGATTGAAGCAGTGATCAAAACCCTCCCCCAAAACAAGAGCCCAGGACCTGACAGATTCCCTGGGGAATTCTACCAAACTTTCAAAGCAGAAATAATATTCTTCTGAAGCTATTTCAAAAATTGAAGCAGAAGGAAAATTTCCAGACTCTTTCTATGAAGCCAACATTACCCTGATCCCCAAACCAGGCAAAGACCCCACCAAAATGAGAATTTCAGAACAATATCCCTGATGAATATGAATGGGGAGATTCTCAACAAGATCCTAGCAAATAGGATCCAACAGCACACTAAAGAGATTATCCACCATGACCAGGTGGGATTCATCCCTGGGTTGCAAGGATGGTTCAACTTTCACAAATTAATCAATGTGATAGTACGAATCAATAAGAGAAGAGAGAAGAACCACATAGTTCTCACAAATTGATGCAGAAAAAACATTTGACAAAATCCAGCATCCATTCCTCATTAAAGCCCTTCAAAGCATAGGGATAGGGGGAACATTCCTGAACTTCAAAAAATCTTATCCATGCAAACCCAGAGCAAATATCATCCTCAATGGGAAAAAGCTGACAGCCTTCCCGTTGAGCTCAGGAACACAGCAAGGATGCCCACTCTCACCACTCTTGTTCGACATAGTATTAGAAGTCCTAGCAACAGCAGACAACAGAGAGAAATAAAGGTATTCATATTGGCAACAAAGAAGTCAAACTCTCTCTCTTTGCATATGACATAATACATTATATGGAAATCCCAAAAGACTTCCCCCCACAAACTACCAGAACTCATACAGCAATTCAGTAATGTGGCAGGATACAAAATCAATGTACAGAAATCAGTTGTTTTCTTATACAGTAACAATGAAAACACAGAAAGGGAAAAGAGAGAATCAATTCTATTTACTATAGCGCCAAGAACCATAAGATATCTGAGAATTAACCTAACCAAAGAGGTAAAGGATTGGTACTCAAGGAACTACAGAACACTCATGAAAGAAACTGAAGAACACACAAAAAGATGGAATACCATTCCATGCTCATGGATCAGAAGAATAAACATCGTTAAAATGTCTATACTATTGGGTGCCTGGGTGGCTCAGTGGGTTGAAGCCTCTGCCTTTGGCTTGGGTCATGATCCCAGGGTCCTGGGATCAAGCCCTGCATGGGGCACTCTGCTCAGCAGGGAGCCTGCTTCCTCCTCTCTCTCTGCCTGCTTCTCTGCCTACTTGTGATCTCTGTCAAATAAATAAATAAAATCTTAAAAAAAATGTCTATACTATCTAGAGCAATCTATACTTTCAATGCCATTCCAATTAAAATTCCACCAGTATTTTTCAAAGAGCTGGAGCAAACAATCCTAAAATTTATATGGAATCAGAAAAGACCACGAATTGCTAAGAAAATGTTGAAAAAGAAAAACAAAATTGACGGCATTTGCCTGATTTCAAGCTTTACTACAAAGCTGTGATCACCAAGACAACATGGTATTGACACAAAAACAGACACATGGACCAATGGAACAGAGTAGAGAACCCAGATATGGACCCTCAACGTTATGATCAAATAATCTTAGACAAAGCAGGAAAAAATATACAATGGAAAAAAGACAGTCTCTTCAATAAATGGTGCTGGGAAAATTGGACAGCTATGTGTAGAAGAATGAAACTCAACCATTCTCTTACACCATACACAAAGATAAATATGAAATGGATAAAATACCTCAATTTGAGGCAGGAATCCATCAGAATCCTAGAGGAGAACATAGGCAGTAACCTCTTCGATATCAGGCACAGCAGCTTCTTTCAAGATATATCTCCAAAGGCAAAGGAAACAAAAGCAAAAATGAACTTTTGGTACCTCATCAAGATCAAAAGCTTCTGCACAGCAAAGAAAACAGTCAAGAAAACAAAGAGGCAACCCACGAAATGGGACAAGATATTCACAAATGACAGTACAGACAAAGGGCTGATAACCAAGGTCTATAAAGAACTTCTCAAACTCAACACACACAAAAAGATAATCATGTCAAAAAATGGGCAGAAGGCATGAACAGACACTTCTCCAATGAAGACATACAAATGGCTATCAGACACATGAAAAAATTTTCATCATCACTAGCCATCAGGGAGATTAAAATCAAAACCACATTGAGATACCACCTTACACCCCTTACCAGTTAGAATGGCCAAAATTAATAAGACAGTAAAAAACATGTGTTGGAGATGGTGTGGAGAAAGGAGAACCCTCTTATACTGTTGGTGGGAATGCAAGTTGGTGCAGCCACTTTGGAAAACACTGTGGAGATTCCTTAAGTAATTAAAAATAGAGCTTCCCTTTGACCCTGCAATTGCACTACTGGGTATTTATGCCGAAGAGGCAGATGTAGTGAATAGAAAGGGGCCATCTTTACTGCAATGTTTATAGCAGCAATGGCCACAATCAGCAAACTGTGGAAAAAACTAAAATGCCCTTCAACAGATGAATGAATAAGATGTGGTCCATATATACTATGGAGTATTATGCCTCCATCAGAAAGGATGAATACCCAATTTTGTATCAACATGGATGGGACTGGGATGCCTGGGTATCTCAGCCAGTTAAGCTGCTGCCTTTGGCTCAGGTCATGATCCCAGGCTCCTGGGATCGAGTCCCACAAATGGCTCCTTGCTCAGTAGGGAGGCTGCTTCTCTCTCTGCCTCTGCCTGCTTTCTCTCTCTCTCTCTCTGAGAAATAAATAAATAAATAAATAAAATCTTTTAAAAAAGCATGGATGGGACTGGAGGAGATTTATGCTGAGGGAAATAAGTCAGCAGAGAGAGTCAGTTATCATATGGTTTCACTTATTGTGGAGCATAGGAATAACATGGTAGACCTGGGGAGATGTTGAGGAGAAGGGAGTTGGGGAAAATTGGAGGAGGAGACGAACCATGAGAAACTGTGGACTCTGAGGAACTAACTGAGGGTTTTGGAGGAGAAGAGGTTAGGAGCCTGGTGAGCCTGGTGGTGGGTATTATGGAGGGCACGTATTGCATGGAGCACTGGGTGTGGTGCATAATCAATGAATTCTGGAACACTGAAAAGAAATTTAAAAAATAAATAAAAATTTAAAAAATCTTTTAAAATTTTCATTGTTATAGTCACATTTTATCCCTTCATTATATTTAACCTTATTTTTTTGTATACATGTAGACTTCTTTTTCTTTAAAATTTTGGGATACAATTCTTTATAATACATCAAAATATACCCTAAATCTAGCATATGGATGTGTTCCAGTATCCAGTCTGATCACATTCTTTCCTCCTTTTTTTTCCCTTTTCAACCAACTCATCAATTCCTTTTTTAGAATCTTTTTAAATCTTCATCTTTAAAGTCATATTCCATCCCTTCATTGTGTTTACCCTTACTTTCGTATATATGTAAGTTCTTCTTCCTTTAAAATTTTGGGAGGTATTTTCTTCTAACAGACCCCAAACACCCAAAATCAAGTGTGTGGATCTGTCCTATTCAACAGTCTAATATATATGTATATATAGAGGTACATATATCTAATATATAACATATAAACATATAGACATATTAGATGTGTGTACCTCTAAGGTACACACATCTAATATGTCTATATGTATATATGTATACATACATATATCTAATATGTATAAATACATATATCTTTTATCTAATATGTATACATACATATATCTAATATGTACATCTATATATGCATATAGATGTATGCATCATACATATATATATTATATATCTAATATATATATATATGATATATATATAAATTTTTACCCTTTCTTCTCCCCCTGGTTTCAGGTCTCTTCTAATTTGGTTAGTATACATTTTTGGGGGGTCATTGCTACCCTTTTAGCATTTTGATCTCTCACTCATCTATTCATCTCCAGAAAAAATGACAAGGCAGAAAAACTCATCTCAAAAAAAAGAACAAGAGGCAGTCCCGAGAGCCAGGGACCTAATCAATATGGACTTTAGTAAGATGTCAGAACTAGAGTTCAGAATGCCTATTGTAAAGAGGGTAACTGGGCTCGGAAAAAACCATAGAAGATACTAGAGAATCCCTTTCTGGAGAAATAAAATCCTTTTTGGAGAAATAAAAAAAATGAAAATCTAACCAAGTTAAAATTTAAAAAGCTATTAATGAGGTATAATCCAAAATGGAGGCCCTTCCTGCTAGGATAAATGAGGCAGAACAGAGAATTAGTGATATAGAAGACCAAATGATGGAGAATAAAGAAGCTGAGAAAAAGAGAGATAAACAACTACTGGACCACAAGCAGGGAATTCATGAGATAAGTGATACCATAAGATGAAACAATATTAGAATAATTGGTATTCCAGAAGAAGAAGAAAGAGCAAGGGGGGCAGAAGGTATATTGAAGCAAATTATGGCAGAGAACTTTCCCAGCTTAGGGAAGGGAATGATCATCAAAATGCAGGAGGCACAGAGAACTTCCCTCAAAAATCAATAAAAATAGGTCAATACTCCATCATCTAATAGTAAAACTTACAATTCTCAGTGACAAGGAGAGAAATGCTGAACACAGCTCAGGACAAGAGGTCTGTAACATACAATCATAGAAATATTAGATTGGCAGCAAACCTATTCACAGAGACCTGGCAGGCCACAAAGGACAGGCATGATATAATCAGGGCACTAAATGAGAAAAGCATGCAGTCAAGAATACTATATCCAGATAGGCTGTCACTGAAAATAGAAGGAAAGATAAAAAGCTTCTAGGTCATGTGTCTGATAGCCATTTGTATGTCTTCATTGGAGAAGTGTCCATATCTTCTGCCCATTTTTTGATATGATTATCTGTTTTGTGTGTGTTGAGTTTACGGAGTTCTTTATAGATCCTGGATATCAACCTTTTGTCTGTACTGTCATTTGCAAATATCTTCTCCCATTCCGTGGGTTGCCTCTTTGTTTTGTTGACTGTTTCCTTTGCTGTGCAGAAGCTTTTGATTTTGATGATGTCCCAAAAGTTCATTTTCACTTTTGTTTTCTTTGCCTTTGGAGACATATCTTGAAAGAAGTTGCTGTGGCTGATATCGAAGAGATTACTGCCTATGTCCTCCTCTAGGATTCTGATGGATTCCTGTCTCATGTTGAAGTCTTTTATCCACTTTGAGTTTATCTTTGTGTACGGTATAAGAGAATGGTCGAATTTCATTCTTCTACATATAGCTGTCCAGGTTTTCCAGCACCATTTATTGAAGAGACTGTCTTTTTTTTTCCCTGTTTTGTTGAAGATTATTTGCCCATAGAGTTGAGGGTCTATATCTGGGCTCTCTACTCTGTTCCACTGGTCTATGTGTCTGTTTTTATGCCAGTACCATGCTGTCTTGGGGGGAACCAGGTGGTGGGTATTAGAGAGGGCACAGATTGCATGGAGCACTGGGTGTGGTACAAAAACAAGGAATACTGTTATGCTGGGAAAAAAAAAAGCTTCTAGGTCAAAGAAAAACTAAAAGAATTTTCAAACACCAAACCAGCCCTACAAGAAATATTTAAATGGGTCCTCTAAGCAAAATGAGAGCCTAAAAGTAACAGATAAGAAAGGAACAGAGACAATATACAGTAACAGTCACCTTACAGGCAACACAATGACACTAAATTCTTATTTTCAATAGTAACCCTGAATGTAAATGGGCTAAATGCCCCCAATCAAAAGACAGGGTATCAGGATGGATAAAAAAAAAAAAAGACCCATCTATATGCTATCTACAAGAAACTCATTTTAGACCCAAAGACACCTCCAGATTTAAAGTGAGGGGGTGTAAAACAATTTACCATGTAAATGGACATCAAAAGAAAGGTGGGGTGGCAATCCTTATATCAGATAAATTGGATTTTAAGCCTAAGGCTATAAGAAGAGATGAGGAAGGACACTATCCAGGAATTCAGTAAATTGTCAGGATATAAAATCAATGCACAGAAATCAGTTGCATTTCTATACACCAACAGCAATACAGAAGAAGGAGAAATTAAGGAGTCAATACCATTTACAATTGCACCCAAAACCATAAGACACCTAGGAATAAATCTAACAAAAGAAGGAAAGAATCTGTACTCAGAAAATATAGAGTACTCATGAAGGAAATTGAGGAAGACACAAAGAAATGGAAAACATTCCATGCTCATGGATCAGAAGAAATATTGTGAAAACGTCTATGCTCCCTAGAGGAATCTACACATTTAATCCAAATCCTATCAAAATACCATCAACTTTTTTCAATGAAATGGGACAAATAATCCTAAAATTTATATGGAACCAGAAAAGACCCCGAATAGCCAGAGGAATGTTGAAAAAGAAAGCCAAAGTTGGTGGCATCACAATTCCAGACTTCAAGCTCTGTTACAAAGCTGTCATCAACAAGATAGTATGGAACTGGCACAGAAACAGACACATAGATCAATGGAACAGAATAGAGAGCCCAGAAATGGACCCTCAACTCTATGGTCAGCTAATCTTTGACAAAGCAGGCAAGATTGTCCAATGGAAAAAAGACAGCCTAAGAAATCAACTCTATGTTCAGCTAACCTTTAACAAAACAGGAAAGAATTTCCAATGGAAAAAACACAGTATCTTCAACAAACTGTTTTGGGAAAATTGGACAATCACATGCAGAAGAATGAAACTGAACTATTTCCTTACGCCACACACAAATATAGATGCAAAGTGAATGAAAGACCCCAATGGGAGACAGGAATCCATCAAAATCCATAAGAAATAACACGGAGGACATGTGGACATGGAGTAGTAAAGGGAGTTGGGGGAAATTGGAAGGGGAGATGAACCATGAGAGACTGTGGTTTCTGAAAGACAATCTGAGGGTTTTGGAGGGGTAAGGGGTGGGAGATTGGGTGAACCTGGTGGTGGCTATTATGGAGTTCATGTATTGCATGGAGGACTGGGTGTGGGGCATAAACAATGAAGTCTAGAACACTGAAAAGAAATTTAAAAAAATAAATGAAAAAAATTAAAAAACCCTTGAGGAGAACACAGGCAGCAATCTCTTCAACCTCAGCTGCAGCAACTTCTTCCTAGAAACATCATCAAAAGCAAGTGAAATAAGGGCAAAAATGAACTATTGGTACTTCATCAAGACAAAAAGCTTTTGCACAGCAAAGGAAACAGTCAACAAAACCAAAAGACAGATGAAAGGATGGGAGAAGATATTTGCAAGTGACATATTAGATAAAGGGCTAGCATCCAAAATCTATAAAGAATCAAACTAGGGCACCTGGGTGGCTCAGTGGGTTAAGCTGCTGCTTTCGGCTCAGGTCATAATCTCAGGGTCCTGGGATCGAGTCCCGCATCGGGCTCTCTGCTCAGCAGAGAGCCTGCTTTCCTCTCTCTCTCTCTCTCTCTCTCTCTCTCTCTGCCTGCCTCTTCATCTACTTGTGATCTCTCTGTCAAATAAATAAAATCTTTAAAAAAAAAAGAATCAAACTCAACACCCAAAGAACAAATAATCTAATCAAGAAATGGGAGAAGATATGAACAGACATTTCCTTAAAGAAGACATCCAAATGGCCAACAGACACATGAAAAAGTGCTCCACATCACTTGGCATCAGGGAAATACATGTCAAAACCACAGTGAGCTATCACCTCACAGCAGTCAGAATGGCCAAAATTAACAAGTCAGGAAATGAAACGTATTGGCAAAGATGTAGAGAAAGGGGAACCCTCTTCCACTGTTGGTAGGAATGCAAGCTGGTACATCCATTCCGGAAAACAGTATGGAGGATCCTCAAAAAGTTGAAAATTGAACTACCCCATGACCCAGCAATTGAACTATCTTGCCATAAAGATAAAAATAGAGTGATCCGAAGGGTCATGTCTACCTGAATGTTTATAGCACCAATGTCCACAATACCCAAACTGTGGAAAGAGCCTAGAGGTCCATCAACAGATGAATGGATAAAGAAGATGTGGTATATATACAATGGAACACTATGCAGCCATCAAAAAAACCAAAATCTTGCCATTTGCAACAACGTGGATGATACTAGAGGGTATTATGCTAAGCCAAATAAGTCAATTAGAGAAAGAGAACTATCATGATCTCTCTGGTATGAGGAATTTAAGAGGCAGGGCAGGAGGTTGTTGTTGGGAAGGAGGGAAAAGTGAAACAAGATGGGACCAGGGAGGGAGACAAACCATAAGAAACTCTTAACCTTAGTATATAAACTTGAAGGTTGCTGGGCAGGCAGTGGGAGGGATAAGGTGGCTGGGTGATGGACACTGGGGAGAGTATGTTCTATGGTGAGTGCTGCAAATTGTGTAAGACTGATGACTCACATACTTGTACCCCTGAAACAAATAATACATTATATGTTAATTTTTAAAAAGACAGAAAAATTTAATAAAGCTCTAAGTTAATCAAAGTTAATCGATTTTTTTAAAGTTTCTGAATCATTAAATGAATATGGTTTCAAAGAAGTAATTTAATTTGGTTGGCTTCTCTGGTTAATAAAATGGGTAATTTCAAGAGACAAGCCAAAAAACAGACTCTTAACTTTTTAAAAGAACAAACTGATAGTTACCAGAGAGGAGGTCACTGTGAGAGGATGGGTGAAATAGGTGAGGGGGATTAAGAGTACACTTATCATGATGAGCACAGAGTAATGTAAGGAATTACTGGATCATTATATTATTCACCTGAAGCCAATATAACAGTGTATGTTAATTACACTGGAATAAAAATAAAAACAAACAAATAAAAGAAATTGGGTAATATCTTCAAATAATTAAGTATAGTTTACTTCATCAGATATGTAAATATTCATCCTAGTTTGTAGGAAAACATAAATTTCTCACCATCCATAGAAATATCAGTCAAAAAACAAAGTAGAATTTAACAGGCTTGGCCCTATCTACTCCAAGGTACCGCCTCTCAAATATTCTTTTCTTTTTTTTTTTTTAAGATTTTATTTATTTATTTGACAGAGAGAGATCACAAGTAGGCAGAGAGGCAGAAGAGACAGGGGTATGCAGGCTCCCCACTGAGCAGAGAGCTTGATGTGGTGCTGGATCCCATGACCCTGAGACCATGACCTGAGTTGAAGGCAGAGGCTTAACCAGCTGAGCCACCCAGGCACCTCCCCCCACACCTCTGAAATATTCTTTTTTTAAAAGATTTTATTTATTTATTTGACAGAGATCACAAGTAGGTAGAGAGGCAGGCAGAGAGATGGAGGGAAGCAGGCTCTCTGCTGAACAGAGAGCCCGATGTGGGGCTTGATCCCAGGACCCTGAGATCATGATCTGAGCCAAAGGCAGAGGCTTTAACCCACTGAGCCACCCAGGTGCCCCCACCTCTCAATTATTCTTATTGTTGAAGACAGCAAAATCATTTAGTAAGGTATAGCAACAATACAGTCATGAAATCATAGTCAAAATCACCTGAACTAAGATAGTCTAAAGAAATAAAGAGAAAAGGATGTTTTTCAGAGTTATTTATAAATTAGAAATGATAGAACTTGGTGTCTGATTTGTTATAGCTTAAGGAGAGAATTTAATGGTATAATGATTACTTGTGATATATATAAATTATGAGTAGGCAACTAGCAATGTCTAGGTCCTACCCACTATCCTAAAGGAGAGACAATGAGCAGCCCCCTTTTTTTCTGAGTTGCACCAGTAATACATGAGGAGATATGGTCCAAGAGTCCTTACTCTTAGGTTCCATAATCTATCACACATACTTTTCTTGTTTCCCCAGTGGATTTAACAGACTATCATGAGTCAAACAGAAGTATGTTTCTTCCTCTTGAGGGATAAGAAGAGCGGATCAGGTAAACTCTGCTTCTATGTTTACGAGGCCACAGACACATTAGCTATCATTGTTCTTTTATGTACTCTGAGTCCATCAGGTGGGCAGTGTTGGGGAGGGTGGAGTATTTTGTGTCTCTCATTGTATTTCTCCCTCTGCCTATGCAAAAGAGGAAAACTACTTTCATTTTTTACTATTCTGAGAATATTTCCCAGCCTCTATACAAGAAAATAACATGGTAATATAGGCAATAATACAAGACATGAGTTTGGGCATGAATTTCTTGGTGACCAGGATATCTGTGTCCTGAGAGGGCCAAGTTTAAACTTCATATCTTTTCTTGCACTACTGAACATGAATGGGAACATAAAAAGACATTGAACCTTCTGGGAAAGTCAGCCATTTCTTCTCTTCATTTCCTATGTCCATGTAGCAAGTACAATGGTCCTGGCCTACAGGGATGGATTTTTCATCTTGGTCCATGTCATTGTTGGGTAGCAGACTCAAGAGTTCTCAGGTAGTTCTCTACCTCTGTGCAGACATGCTTTCACATGCTTGTCCCAAAGTTTAAGATAATTCAGATAACACACGTTGGGCTTAAAACTAATGTATGAACTTTATGCTTGCTAAAGGGTGTTAAATATTAGGAAATGGTACTGCATGAAGTAAGAAAGATAGCTTTAAGACTAGTCTTAATGTTAAAGATTAGAGTCTTGGCTTATTTCAACTGTGATTGACCTTAGACTAGTCATTTAATTTATATGACTTTCAATATCTTTTTCTGCAGTATGAGAACAGTAATAATAGCTAGTCATACCAATTCTCCCACATATCCTTTATCAGGACAAATGTCACAAACATTTACAGAATCTTCTAAACTAAATCTCAAATCTTGTGTTTTTTTCCTCACCCATCCCATTCACTAGACAAGTTTTCAGATCCTATAAATTCTCTAGAAAAGACTAATAATGATTGAAGAGTTAAAAAATTAGAAATTGACAACATTTGAGTCCCATTAAATGAAAAGTATAATATCAAATTTTCTTACCACATTCTGAGAGATTGAAAAATATTTATGCTCAACTGATTTGAATAAAAAAAAAGCAACAGGGGTGAAGTAGAGAGAATTTGAAAGGGTAAATTAGTCCCATTCTTCTGAAGAGTTGTAAACATGTATGAAATCATCATGAGATACCACAAACCAGAGTAAGTAACAACGTGATTGAAAACCCAAGGATCATATTGTTTGGTGACCAACATAAAAATTAAATGAATGAATGAATGGATGGATGAGTGAATGAATCAAGTGCTAGAACAAAAACATATAAATAAATAATCATAAAAAAAGAAAAGCCAGGATCAAAAATATTGTCAAAAGTAAAGAAGAGAACATTTTTTTCTTTTTTTAATTTTTTTATTTATTTTCAGTGTAACAGTATTCATTGTTTCTGCGCCCCTCCCAGTGCTCCATGCAATCTGTGCCCTCCCTAATACCCACCACCTGGTTCCCCCAACCTCTGACCCCCTGCCCCTTCAAAACCCTCAGGTTCTTTTTCAGAGTCCATAGTCTCTCATGGTTCACCTCCCCTTCCAATTTCCCTCAACTCCCTTCTCCCCTCCATCTCCCCATGTCCTCCATGTTATTTGTTATACTCCACAAATAAGTGAAACCATATGATAATTGACTCTCTTTGCTTGACTTATTTCACTCAGCATAATCTCTTCCAGTCCTGTCCATGTTGCTACAAAAGTTGGGTATTCATCCTTTCTGATGGAGGCATAATACTCCATAGTGTATATGGACCACATCTTCCTTATCCATTCATCTGTTGAAGGGCATCTTGGTTCTTTCCATAGTTTGGCCACCGTGGCCATTGCTGCTATAAACATTGGGGTACAGATGGCCCTTCTTTTCACTACATCTGTATCTTTGGGGTAAATACCCAATGGTGCAATTGCAGGGTTATAGGGAAGCTCTATTTTTAATCTTGAGGAATCTCCACACTGTTCTCCAAAGTGGCTGCACCAACTTGCATTCCCACCAACAGTGTAGGAGGGTTCCCCTTTCTCCACATCCCCTCCAACACATGTTGTTTCCTGTCTTGATAATTTTGGCCATTCTAACTGGTGTAAGGTGGTATCTCAATGTGGTTTTAATTTGAATCTCCCTGATGGCTAGTGATGATGAACATTTTTTCATGTGTCTGATAGCCATTTGTATGTCTTCATTGGAGAAATGTCTGTTCATATCTTCTGCGCATTTTTTTGATATGATTGTCTGTTTTGTGTGTGTTGAGTTTGAGGAGTTCTTTATAGATCCTGGATATCAACCTTTTGTCTGTACTGTCATTTGCAAATATTTTCTCCCATTCTGTGGGTTGCCTCTTTGTTTTATTGACTGTTTCCTTTGCTGTGCAGAAGCTTTTGATCTTGATGAAGAGAACATTTCTGTAGAACACCTATAATAGAAATAATGAAATTTGGAGTAAATAAAAAACACAATGGGAAATATGGAAATATTGAGTGATAAAATGTTTGAATACTGTTGAACAATAAAATAATCATATTAGTGTTGCCATTAAAGAAGTAAATGGGGGGAAATTTAGTAATGCATATACAAACAGTTATAATATTTTTCATATAAAAAGAATTAAACATTGACAGGAAAATATAACTGAGTAATTTCAATCCAGAATCTCTCAGAAAAATATGGGTCTGTCCTTGTATCAAATACTTGATTTTTACAGAGATTTTCTCAAACCTGTTGTTTTATAGGACCAGCTAAAATTGCTTAACAGTGGCCACCAGATCCTCAAATAAGCAATAATTTTAAGTTCATTTCAATAGAAAAATACTAACAATGTGCAAATTTCCACTTTTCTCTGGATTTAAATTAAAGAATGTGCAGATATGCTTGATGTACTTTACACTCTAGATTCTGCTTCCCAAGAAGAAAATAGGAATGGTATAGTTGGTTTCTTGAATTCTCCTCAGGCCCAGAATATATGAATCTTTTTCTCTAAGAGAAAGATTGGAAATTAAAATACAGTCACAGGGGCGCCTGGGTGGCTCAGTGGGTTAAACCTCTGCCTTCGGCTCAGGTCATGATCTCAGGGTCCTGGGATCAAGCCCCACATTGGGCTCTCTGCTCAGTGGGAGCCTGCTTCCCCCTCTCTCTCTGCCTGCCTCTCTGCCTACTTGTGATCTCTCCCTCTCTCTGTCAAATAAATAAAATCTTTAAAGAAAATACAGTCACAGTATTCCTTATGACTACAAAAAAAAAAATTCCCATGGTATCTCATTGTGTGTAGAGATAATAGAGTCAGCTGTGGCCAAGGAGAACCCTAGGGATCATCCCAGGTGCATCAGTTCTCAGGACCTCATCTTTCAAGAACCTCTCAGAATAAGGTTCATTTCACTGTTGGTGCTCCAAAGTATTTAACTCATCCAAGAATACAGCCTGAGTTTGGAATGGAATCCACTGAAAAATTCATTGCAATGTATCCAGCTGTTAGAAGAGAGGGTTGAGAATCACTGGAACCCAATATCTAACTCTGGATCTGCACCTTGGATCTCTGGATCTCATTCTTCTGTACTCTGGTGAGGTACCCTCCCATGTAGTTCCATGTATCTCCAAAACAAACTCACCCCATGTCTCCAGGTAAGAAGGAAGAAGGAAGATTCTGAAGGAATAAAGTCTCTCCAGAACCAGAAATTTTGTGTCTATCTTGGGAGAAGGGTCACATCCCGATTTTTTATAACCCACAGCCTATTTGGGAGAAGATATTTTTCTTTTTCTCTCTCCTCAGTCTTAGAAGTTTTGCTACTGGACTGTTTTTGAGGGGGTCAGTTTATATGCTGAATGGTGCAAGGAACCAAAAGATCCATTGTCTCTTAAACTAGCTACCCCTTTTCAACTCCCAGAATCTTCCTTAACTCCGACCTTTTATCTTTGTTATTTATTATTTTCCTCTTTCAGTATTCCCACACTGTCTGGGTGATACCACTGGACTCAAAGTGCACTGCCTAGGATGCATGACACAGCTTCTTGCAATGTGCTGCTCATTGTTTAGGAGGTGAGAAGGAGCCAGAGCTCAGTGAGTGCTAATGCTGGGTGTGTGGCCACTGCCTGTCCCAGTACCTTAGTACTCAGGTTGCTATCACATTACCTATACCCTCTCAGGTGCTAGGAAGAAAGAAAATAGGATTGCATATTGAGAATCTATTCCACCAGAAGAACTACCACTGATGTACTCTCATCCATACTAGCGGTCCAAGTGATCATCCTTTGTGTTTTCCTTCTGATTGGTCACAGGATATCCCCATTCCAAGCTGGACCACAGTATTAGTTATGCCATCTGAATTTCATACTATGCCTTAAATAGGACAACCAGCACTTAGGAGTGTTTTAGTGCCTGTGTATGTGTTGAATGGGATTGTGTGTTAAGGAGGAGTTTGTTCATTGCTGCATGCATTCAGTTATTCATTCATCCACTCAGTGAACATTTCTTGGAAAGTTACTAAATGCCTGGTAATGCAGACATATGGGTTAAGATAGAATTTGTACCCTGAAGAAACTTATAGCCCAGTCAGAAGACAGGATTGTAAATAAATAAGCATGTATAAGTTCACAAAAACCTTTTATTATTACTATAGTATTATAATATATCAAATATTTTTATTTATTAAAAATAAATAATTTATTATTTATTATAATAAATAAAATATGTATTATTGTATACATATATCAAAATTCACCAAATTGTACACATGAAATATGCATAGTTCATTGCAAGCATATTTACCATGATGAAGGAGTGAAAAAATGCACTTATCAAAAATTATTGGAAAATGAGTTAAGTAGGTATCATTGTGGCTACTATAGTTACAGACTTTATCAGTGATCCTCTTGTATATTCTCTTTACACTGTATCTAAAGAAAATATATTTTTCATTTAATTTTGCCAGTTCTTCAAATCATTCCCTGACTCTGTCTTCCTGGTTTCTTAAAGACCAATAGACTCTACTATAGGTTCAGGCTGGACCCATTTCATTTCCATGTGGATGAAAATTCATAAATAGGAAACTCACTGTTAACTTGTGGTCCTGCAATCAAGTTGTACTTGGCAGCACATGAGCCAGTGGTCCAGCCACAACTGATCTGACCACATGTTTTCCTATATTGCCAGCTAGATGCAGAGACTAATGTGTGAAAACAAACCTTTCTATGTTTGTGGGCTTTGATTTCTATGTCAAGATAGCTGTGCCAGGGGGCACCTGGGTGGCTCAGTGGGTCAAAGCCTCTGCCTTTGGCTCAGGTTATGATCCCTGGGTCCTGGGATTGAGCCCCACATTGGGCTCCCTGCTCATCAGGGATCCTGCTTCCCTTCCTCTCTCTCTCTGTCTGCCTCTCTGCCCACTTGTTATCTCTGTCAAATAAATAAATAAAATCTTAAAAAAAAAAGATAACTGTGCCAGGGAGCCAGATGTGCTACCTGTTCTCACATCATTCTGAAGGTCAATTCTAAGACTAGTACTTCAACCTTCTTTTTTTTTCTTTTTGAAGAAAAAAGGTGGTTCTTTTTGAACCACCAGGCTCACCCATCTCCCCACCTCCCTCCCCTCCATAACCTTGTTTCTTTCTCAGAATCCACAGTTTCTCATGGTTTGTCTCTCCCTCCAATTTCCCCTAATTTACTTTTCCTTTTCTTCTCCTAATGTCCTCCATGTTATTCCTTATGCTCCACAAGTAAGTGAAACCATATGATAATTGACTTTCTCTGTTTGACTTATTTTACTTAGCATAATCTCCTCCAGTCCAGTCCATGTTGATACAAAAGTTGGGTATTCATCCTTTCTGATGGCTGTGTAATATTCCATTATATATATGGACCACATCTTCTTTATCTATTCATCTGTTGAAGGGCATCTTGGCTCTTGCCACAGTTTGTTGATTGTGACCATTGCTGCTATGAATATTGGGGTATATGTGGCCCTTCTTTTCACTACATCTGTATCTTTGGGGTAAATACCCAGTAGTGTAATTGCAGGTTCATAGGGTAGCTCTCTTTTTTAATTTTTTGAGGACTGTCCACACTGTGTCCCAAAATGGCTGCACTAACTTGCATTCCCACCAACAGTGTAAGAGGGTTCCCCTTCCTCCATATCCTCTCCAACACTCTCTGTTTCCTGTCCTGTTGATTTTGGCTATTCAAACTGGTATAAGGTGGTATATCTATGTGATTTTGATTTTAATTTCACTGATGGATAGTGATGATGAACATTTTTTCAAGTGTCTGTTCATGTCTTCTGCCATTTTTTTTACATGATTATCTGTTTTGTGTGTGCTGAGTTTGAGGAGTTCTTCATAGATCTTGGATATCAGCCCTTTGTCTGTAGTGTCATTTGCGAATATCCTCTCCCATTCTGTGGGTTTCTTCTTTGTTTAGTTTCCTTGTTTTGTTTCCTTTGCTGTGCAGAAGCTTTTGATCTTGATGAAGTCCCAAAAGTTCATTTTCACTTTTGTTGCCTTTGCCTTTGGAGATGTGTTTTGAAAGAAGTTGCTGTGGCCAATGTTGAAGAGGTTACTGCTTATGTTCTTCTCTAGGATTTTGATAGATCCCTGCCTCACATTGAGGTCTTTTATCCATTTCGAGTTTATCTCTATGTATGGTATGAGAGAATGGTTGAGTTTCATTCTTCTATACATAGCCAATTTGATATACTATCCAATTCTCATAGCACCATTTATTGAAGAGACTGCCTTTTTTCCACCAGATATTTTTTCTGCTTTGTCGAAGATTATTTGACCATAACCCTTCTCAGGGATAGAGAACTCCAGCCCCAAGTGCCAACCATTTGCCCATGTCCCCAGCTACATTCTCTAATTTCCTTCTCTATTAGCTTATATCCAGCCATGTTATTCCTTGCTTGTTCCTGATGTACAGTAATATATAAACTGAATAGTATTTCCGCCTGACTACAAAGCACTGGACCAGTGCCTGATTTCCTACTGATGCACCTACACAACTCATTGGATACTATGAAACAAACAGCAGCGTGAATGATCTCAAACACTAGTTGCACCAGAAAAGACACCGCCATTGTGCAGACAGCTATTGTGGTGCCATTTTATCTCCACAAAGGGTTGTCCTTGGTTCCATAGTGTGTGGTGTTACCTAAGTCTGGTCTTGTCTCCAATATCTTGGCTCAGTAGTGATGAGAGCCCATTATGCCTTAGTCTTCCACATTGCCATCAAGCCTTGATTCTCTGACACAGTAAAGAATTTAGAAAAGGACCAGGACTGTGGATTATAACATGATCTAAATGATTTCTTAAAATTCCCTTCCTATTAGGAAGGATGACAAAGGATCCCTTGGAAACAGAAAGGAAAAGATAATTATTGCTTCTGTTCCTTGATGAAAGTCCAAATCTGCTGACTGAGAAAGTAAACTAGGAAAACGAAAAACCTAGGCTTTCTACTAAAAGTAGAACTCGTCATATTTTTTCAACTCCATATAATATGTTGGCATCTTTTTTCAAATAGTTTCAGTAAGAATTAGGTATGGAATTTTTAGAAAATCAAGTGTCTTAAATGCTTCCAAGAATTTTTTCAATCAAATACTTTCGTTCTTGCAATGAGATCTTTGCTTTCAGGATTTGGTTTTCCATTATAGTCAACTTCTGATTGCCCTAGTTATGCTAATGTGTAGGCAGAAATAATCAATGGGCACAGAAAACCAAACCTATGTGACTGAATTTATCTTGTTGGGCCTTTCTTCAGATCGGCAGATACAGATCCTACTGTTTATGGTGTTTCTCATCATCTACCTGATAACTCTGTTGGGAAATCTTCTCATCATAATGCTAATTCATATTGACTCTCGACTTCATAAACCAATGTACTTCTTCCTTAAAAACTTGTCATTTACTGATCTCTGTTTCTCTACAACAATCATCCCCCAGATGTTATTCCATTTGCTAGTAATGAGAAAAAGCATTTCCTTTGCTGGGTGTGCAATTCAGATGCTTTTTTTCCTAGTAGCTGGGTGTACAGAAAGTTCCCTCCTAGCAGTGATGTCCTATGATTGCTATGTGGCTGTCTGCAAGCCCCTTCACTACTCCATACTCATGACCCAGAGGGTGTGTATACAGCTGAGCATAGGGTCCTGGGCCACTGGAGCATTGTATCTCTGGTAGACACAACATTTACTTTATGTCTGTCATACCATGGACAGAACATAATTAATCATTATTTTTGTGAACCTCCTGCACTCCTGAAGTTGGCTTAAGAAGAAACCTACAAAGCTGAGATTGCCATCTTTGCAATGGGTGTGGTAATTCTCTTTGGTCCTCTTTCCCTCATCCTTTTCTCCTACTGGAGTATTATCTCCACTGTGATTCAGATACAGTCAGGAGAGGGGAGGATCAAGGTCTTTCTACTTGTGGTTCTCATCTCATCATTGTTGTCTTCTCCTATGGCTCAACAATATTTACCTACATGTGTCCAAATTCCAAGAAAATAAGTGAAGGCAATAAGGTGATCTCTGTGTTCTACTCAGTCATAACATCCATGATGAACCCATTCATTTATAGCCTGAGAAACAAGGATGTGAAGGAGGCATTTAGGAAAGTATTTGGAAGATAAACCCTCTCAGAGACAATAATCTTTATATTGATATACAGCTGTGGGAATGAAGACATTCCAAACTTATTCAAAATTTTTATCAGCTTTATCTCTGAACTATCTCTAGGCTGATACATCAATAAGGGTCATGCATGTACTCTTGTACATCTAAAATGTTTTTAATTTGTCAACTGTTTCTTGTTCAAGTTTCTTCTCTGTGGTTATAGCTTGCTTGCCTCATAACAGCCTTTTTGCTACCACATTACAGGTAATATAAATTATATTTATGTATCATATTATATGAATATTTTTATATGTCAAACAGGATCTCCATTTATACTGCATTACTGATTCACTAATCCATTTTCACCCAGAGATAGTACTTTTGGTTCTAAACTCCATTGCTTCTTGTCAGCCTCATCCCATGCTAACATCTACAGTCATCCACAGATGCTGGATCAATGGAAATTTGTAGTGTTTCTACAATTCTTCTAAATAACTCTTCTAAATACAATTCTTCTAATAATTCTTCTAAGTTCTATAATTTCCTGTAAAAAATCATTTTTTTTTTTACCTTAAAAGTCTGACATGGAACCCTCTTTCTTGTTTTGTTTTGTTTTGTTTTGTTTTGTTTTGTTTTGTTTTGTTTGGGGAGGGGTTGTTTTGTTTTGCTGTAGAGTCCCAAAATACTGCTATAGTCAATTCAATTACACATGGGGGAGCTACTGGCTTAGACAATAATGTGTGGGATTTCATAGTCCAGCATACATCATTCTCATACCACACACTCCTTCTCTCCAAGAACAATTGTTGGATTGAAGGAACTAGAATTAAGAAGCAACGTGCCTGCATCAGAACTCTCTTATCAGAAACGTCTGTGACACCAATATACCACAGCTGTTCTTCCTCAGACGTGCTCTTCCCTCTTCTGCAGGTTTGATTGTGCCAGTATCCATTAAGTTCTCCTTTTTGGAAAGTGGAAAAGGATGGCTGACATATGAGAAGCAATCCCAGAAGATGTAACTTGTTCTGTGGGATTAAATGGCCCCTTTAGCTTTTTTAACAACTGCTATAACCTCAGTTTTGGCAAAAGCACTACTAGTAATGCTTGTGGCTACTCACTGATGTTCAATGTGTGCACTGCCCCTCCCTTGGAAGAAAATCCACTGTTGTCCTCTACCCTCAGCTAAAGCTCTACCTGTTAGTGTTAAGTGTAATTGACCCAACTCTTCATTGGCATGTAGAAACACTACCAATTTCCATGCCTGGCTGCAGAGCCTGTGAGCCATGAAAAACATAGCTGGGGGCCATCAAAGTTCTGTCCATTTCCCCCCCATGATTGTCTCTTTCTCCTGGCAGAAGTCCTATGACACAAACATGTACCATTTGTACTTCATTTCCCAGACTTACAAATATACCCTGATTGTCACACCCCATCTGCCATGGAGCTTCTTGTAAGGATTCTTGTCATATAGAAGAATGCTTCTGACCATAGCCAAACCCTCCTTTTATCTTTTACCAAGATAAATTTCAACTTGGAGTTCTGCTATCACTTATGACCATCTATAAACAAAGTAATTTTGGATGAAGTATGGCGGGAGCCAGAGAAAATGAGAAGACCTTGATGAAAATCAAGCTTGCACGTATTGCATGGAGCACTGGGTGTGGTGCAAAAACAATGAATTCTGTTATGCTGAAAAAAATTTTTAAAAATCAAGCTTGCCATACAGGTCTGGCTGCTCCAGCTTCAGTGTCCCTGGCTTGTTCTGGGTATCCAGCGCTGGTCGTTATGTGTCATCATGTCCCTGCTGAATTGAATGCATTGTGCACAGAATGATTCTGCATGGGAGAATAAATATATGCAATAATAGATTCACTAGGCAGTTGTGAGTTGTGTTATTTTCAGATTATATGTATCAGCATGATCTTATACAAGGAAACAAAAAACTGATCTTGTACTACAGATTCTTTGAGAAGCTATGATGTAAATGTAAGCATTTATATTTTTTAATTGAAGTATAGATGGCATACAATATTATATTAGTTTCAGGTATACAACATAATGATTTGATATTTATATACATTACATAATGCTTACCACAATAAATGTAGATATTATCTGCCACCTGACAGTTATTATAATATTGTTGGCTAGATTTCTATACTGTACTTATACCTCGTGACTTAGTTATTTCATAACTGAATGTTTGTACCTCTTTATCCCTTTCACTGATTTCATCTCCCTTACCCCTTCCATTTGGCAATCACCAGTTTTTTCTCTGTACTTATGAGTCTGTCTCTCTCTCATTTTATTTGTTTTGTTTCTTAAATTCCACATATAGGTAAAATCATATGGTATTTGTCTTTTTTGGTCTAACTTATTTTACTTGGCATAATATACTGTAGGTCCATTCATGTCATTGCAAATGGCAAGATTCCATTCTTTTTTATGGCAGAGTAATATTCCACTGTATACATACACTACATCTTCTTTATCAATTCATCTATTGATGGGCACTTAGGTTGTTTCCATATTTTGACTAAATAATGCTGCAATGAACATAAGGGTACATATTTCTTTCCAAATTAGTGTTTTTATTTTCTTCATTTAACTACCCAGAAGTGAAATTGAATGACATCTACTTTTAGATATCCTGCTGGTTCATGGCCATTCAGAAGCTCACTTTATCATTTCCTTTTCACTTGTTATTAAGTAAAAGGGAAGTTATATATCACATAATCAGAATGATCATTGGGAAAGTGGCCATGGATCACTTTGAGTTATGTAAAAACTATGCAACGGACTTCATTATGGATCTGGTGGAGTCAACAGGGTAAGAAAACACAGATACTGATATATATTTTTAAATGAAAACATCAGTCTCTGGCTGTATGCCAGACTACCAATGGCTATGCGGGAGCACCTAGGCAAATAATAGCGTGTGACAAACTAACAAGCTACTAAAGTCATATTCTGGGAACTACCCTTGTCCTCTACAGAAAATAGTTTTTCAGGTTGTTGTTTTTTTTTTTCCTTATTTATTTATTTATTTATTAAATCTTTTTTTTTAATTTATTTTCAGCATAACAGTATTCATTGTTTTTGTACCACACCCAGTGCTCCATGCAGTCCGTGCCCTCTCTAATACCTACCACCTGGTTCCCCCAACCTCCCACCCCCCACCTCTTCAAACCCTTCAGATTGTTTTTCAGAGTCCATAGTCTCTCATTGTTCACCTCCCCTTCCAATTTCCCCCAACTCCCTTCTCCTAACTCCCCATGTCCTCCATGCTATTTGTTATGCTCTACAAATAAGTGAAACAGGTTGGTTTTTTTTAAGCTTTTATTGTGTTATGTTAGTCACCATAAATACGTTATTAGTTTTTTCTGAGTATTCCAAGTTTCATTGTTTATGTACAACACGCAATGCTCCATGCAATACATGCCCTCCTTAATACCCACAACCAGGCTCACCTATTCCCCCCACTCCTCTCCCCTCTAAAACCCTCAGTTTGTTTCTTGGAATCTACAGTATCTCATGGTTTTTCTCCCCCTCCGATGTCCCCCTCTTCACTTTTCCTTTCCTTCTCCTAACGTCCTCCATGTTATATGATTGTTACTTCTGTATTAAATCAGCTCACACACATATATATAATATATATATATATATATATATATCATCAACATTGATTTCAATAGCTCAGCTTGAATTCCCTTATTCAATGAACACCTAACTCATTTGTTAACTGAATATTTATTGTAACCTCTTCTATGTGCTTAATATACAGCAATAAATGAAGTTCAAAATTCCTCTTCTCACAGAACTTACATTTTAGAAGAGGATGATAAAATATAAGTAAAGCATATGTCTGATGGTAGCAAGTTGTTATGAGATAATGAAAGCAAGGGACAGTTGGTTGCAATTTTAAGTAGGTGTTCAGGAAAGGCCTTTCTTGAGAAGATGACATTTTAGTTAAAGGACACCTTACATCCTAGAGAAATTAACATTTGTGCTGTCACCAGAATGTTGAGAAAAGAGAACCAAGGCATTGTTTTCAGAGAAGACAATCCAGTCAGAGAGAACGGAGAGTCTGAATGACTTGGAAATAAGTTTTTTTGAGATCAGAACAGAGAAGTCAGAGTGATTGGAGACTGACAAGTGACAGGAAGAATGGCAATGAATGAGATCACAGTAACAGTCAGAGGCAAGATTGGTAGGGCTGTTCTATTAGTTACTTTGAGCTTCCATAACAAAGTATCAAAAACTTTGTAGTTTAAAACAACAGAAATTCATAGTTCTGGAGTCTGGAATCAAGGCATCTTGCTCCATCTTGTAGACTATGCTCCCTTCCGAGGCTCTGGGGGAGGACCCTTCCTTGCTTCCTCAAGCTCTTGGCACCAAGGTGTTCCCTAGTTTGTGGCAGCATAACTCCAATCTCTGCCTCTGTCTTCATATGAACTTCCCTCCATCTGTGTCTGCCCCACTTCTTTTTTTTTTAAGATTTTATTTATTTTTTGAGAGAGAGAGAGCACACAAGCAAAGGGAGGGGTAGAGTGGGAGGGAGAGAGAATTTCAAGCAGACTCCCTGTTGAGCATGGAGCCCAACATAGTGCTTGATCTCATGACCCTGAGATCATAACCTGAGCTGAAACCAAGAGTCAGATGCTCAAACAACTGAGCCATCTAGGTGCCCCTATATTCCCTTTTTCTTTTCTTTTTAAAAAAGATTTTATTTATTTATTTGATAGACAGAGATCACAAGTAGGCAGAGAGGCAGGCAGAGAGAGAGGGGGAAAGAGGCTCCCCGCTGAGCAGAGAGTCCAATGCAGGGCTCGATCCCAGGACCCTGGGATCATGACCTGAGCCGAAGGCAGAAGCTTTAACCCACTGAGCCACCCAGGTGCCCCTTCTTCCCCTTTTCTTAAGAAGACATATGTTACTGGTTAGGGTTCACCCTACTCCAGGATGATTTCATCTTGAATATAACTACAGTGGCAAAGATCTTTATACCAAATAAGGTCGTGTTGTGAAGTTCCAAGTGGACATATTTTGGGGGGTGATACAACTCAACCCATTACAAGCTTGGAAGTTCTAAAAAGGCAATTGATTTTATTTTAGTTTCCACAGAAAGCCATCTTGATAGACTTCTAAAACGTAACTTTGAGTATTGTATGGAGAGTGAATTGTAAGTGTACAAGTATGGAAACAAAAAAATAAATAAATCAATAAGAATGAGTTTTATTGCAGTATCCCAGGAGAGAGATGCTGGTCTTAACTAGGGTTGTAGCAATGGGGAGCCAGAGGTGATGGTAAGATATCTGACTAGATAGTTTATACAAGATTTAAAAAGTGAGTAATGAAATATCCCTACGTCTTTGGGCTAAGCAATGCTGTGGATGATGGGAGAGACTCAAAAAGAGGGGTTGAGGAAAACAATAATTCTCTTCTGGAAATTTTGACATGGCCCTTTGTTATATTCTGATTTGCTCTCGCACCACCCTTCTATCTTTGAATAGCTACAATAAAGCCTTCATTTAAATAGTCCTGATATCTTAAGCTGCATCACCCATCTGTAGTTCAGAGCTTTGCCTCCCCACCACCACTTCCATTAGCTGAAGATTTTAATTAAAGCATTTTGAGGACAATTGCACACATGGGTTCTGAGGTCCTTGGTAGTCATAATTTTCATAGTCATCATCCAAATGATGCAAAATGTACTTCTGTCAGCTGTCTTTTATGTTACCGTCATTATTGAAACCTCCATTTTATTTATTTATCTTTTTAAACATTTTTTTTATTTAATTTCAGCATAACAGTATTCATTGTTTTTGTACCACACCCAGTGCTCCATGCAATCTGTGCCCTCTCTAATACCCACCACCTGGTTCCCCCAACCTCCCACCCCCACACCTCTTCAAACCCTTCAGATTGTTTTTCAGAGTCCATAGTCTCTCATTGTTCACCTCCCCTTCCAATTTCCCCCAATTCCCTTCTCCTAACTCCCCATGTCCTCCACGCTATTTGTTATGCTCCACAAATAAGTGAAACCATATGATAATTGACTCTCTCTGCTTGACTTATTTCACTCAGCATAATTTCTTCCAGTCCCATCCATGTTGCTACAAAAGTTGCGTATTCATCCTTTCTGATGGAGGTATAATACTCCATAGTGTATATGGACCACATCTTCCTTATCCATTCATCCGTTGAAGGGCATCTTGGTTCTTTCCACAGTTTGGCAACCATGGTCATTGCTGCTATAAACATTGGGGTACAGATGGCCCTTCTTTTCACTACATCTGTATCTTTGGGGTAAATACCCAGTAGTGCAATTGCAGGGTCATAGGGAAGCTCTATTTTTAATTTCTTGAGGAATCTCCACACTGTTCTCCAAAGAGGCTGCACCAACTTGCATCCCCACCAACAGTGTAAGAGGGTTCCCCTTTCTCCACATCCCCTCCAACACATGTTGTTTCCTGTCTTGCTAATTTTGGCCATTCTAACTGGTGTAAGGTGGTATCTCAATGTGGTTTTAATGTCAATCTCCCTGATGGCTAGTGATGATGAACATTTTTTCATGTGTCTGATAGCCATTTGTATGTCTTCATTGGAGAAGTGTCTGTTCATATCTTCTTCCCATTTTTTGATATTATCTGTTTTGTGTGTGTTGAGTTTGAGGAGTTCTTTATAGATCCTGGATATCAACCTTTTGTCTGTACTGTCATTTGCAAATATCTTCTCCCATTTCGTGGGTTGCCTCTTTGTTTTCTTGACTGTTTCCTTTGCTGTACAGAAGCTTTTGATCTTGATGAAGTCCCAAAAGTTCATTTTCGCTTTTGTTTCCTTTGCCTTTGGAGACATATCTTGAAAGAAGTTGCTGTGGCTGATATCGAAGAGGTTACTGCCTATGTTCTTCTCTAGGATTCTGATGGATTCCTGTCTCACGTTGAGGTCTTTTATCCATTTTGAGTCTATTTTTGTGTACGGTGTAAGAGAATGGTTGAGTTTAATTCTTCTACATAGAGCTATCCAATTTTTCCAGCACCATTTATTGAAGAGACTGTCTTTTTTGCACTGTACATTTTTTCCTGTTTTGTCAAAGATTATTTGACCATAGAGTTGAGGGTCCATATCTGGGCTCTCTACTCTGTTCCACTGGGCTATGTGTCTGTTTTTATGCCAGTACCATGCTGTCTTGGTGATCACAGCTTTGTAGTAAAGCTTGAAATCAGGTAATGTGATGCCCCCAGTTTTGTTTTTGTTTTTCAACATTTCCTTAGCGATTTGGGGTCTCTTCTGTCCCATCCAAATTTTAGGATTATTTGCTCCGGCTCTTTGAAATCGGAATGGCATTAAAAGTATAGATTGCTCTAGGCAGTATAGACATTTTAACAATGTTTATTCTTCTGATCCAAGAGCATGGAATGGTCTTCCACCTTTTTGTGTCTTCTTCAATTTCTTTCATGAGTGTTCTGTAGTTCCTCGAGTACAGATCCTTTACCTCTTTGGTTAGGTTTATTCCCAGGTATCTTATGGTTCTTGGTACTATAGTAAGGAGAGACAAGATGGCGGGGAAGTAGGAGGAGGCACCTTTTCAACCAGTTCCCGAAAGTGAGCTGATTACCTACTAAAGAACTCCGGTCACCCATAAAATTAGCCTGAGATCAAAATTAAATATATTTAAATGTAATACTCAATTAATTTGTAAAAACTTTTTATATATTAAACTTAATATGCAAAAAGACATAATGGATTGAGTACACTTATATGTTGCTGATAAAACGCAAAATGTTTAACACGTAAGAATTCATTCATCTTTTTATATCAAGAACCTCAGATAGGTTTTTGACTTCGGTTTTAGTAGTTGCACACACAAGAATTTATTCTAAAGGAAAAAATCAGTCATATTCCCAGAGGTCAGCATTGCTATTTTTATTTTATTTTATTTTTATTTATTTTTTAAGGATTTTTTAAATTATTTGATAGAAAGAGAGAGGGAATACAAGCTGGGGAGTGGGAGAGGGAGAAACAGGCTTCCCACTGAGCAGGGAGCCGATGTGGGTCTCAGTCCAGGAACCCTGGAATCATGCCTTGAGCCAAAGGCAGATGCCTAGTGACTAAGCCACCCAGGAGCCCCAACATTGTTCTTTTTGAAAACACACACACACACACACACACACACACACACACACACTCTAAATGTATAACAGTGATGAAATAGCCAATTCTATTACAAAGCATCCATACAATATAACATTATGTCATCACATAAAAATATCTTCAAGGCTATTTATTCACATACGAATTAAGATTTATTAAATACTCATTAAATGCCAGGTGCTATTCTAAATGCCTTACATTTATATTTGCTAATTTATTTAATCCTCACAAAGACTATGGAGTAATCTAACTATTATTACCAGTTTACAGTTTAGAGATGTGCAGAGAGGTACAGAGAGGTTAAGAAACATGCTCAATGAAATCAGTCAATCAGAGAAAGACAATTATCATATGATCTCACTGATATGAGGAATTTGAGAGGCAAAGTGGGGGGCTTGGGGGATAGGGAAGGAAAAAGTGAAACAAGATGGTATCAGGAGGGAGACAAACCATTAGAGACACCTAATCTCACAAAACAAACTGAGGGTTGCTGGTTGTAGGGGGGTAGGGAGAGGGTGGTTGGGTTATGGACTTTGGGGAGGGTATGTGCTATGGTGAGTGTTGTGAAATGTGTAAGCCTGGCGATTCACAGACCTGTACCCCTGGGGCTAATAATACATTATATGTTAATAAAAATCAAAAAATTAAAAAATGAAACATGCTCAAAGTTATATAAGTAAGTGGGGATGTATTGAATTCAAACCGCGGTACTCTGACAAGTGACCCCAGACTCTCTTTGTCGCTGCCCTATATAGCTACCATATAATGTAGGGGAGAAATTCACTACATATTAATAAGTGAAAAAAAGCTCTATCTTATGTGCACATATCAACTCTATAAAATGCATGCCTACCATCCAAATTGGCAAAGAAGAAGTCAAACTCTCACTCTTTGCAGATGATATAATATTTTAGGTTGAAAACCCAAAAGACTGCTAGAACTCCAAAACTGCTAGAACTCATACAGGAATTCAATAAATTGTCAGGATATAAAATCAATGCACAGAAATCAGTTGCATTTCTATACACCAACAACAAGACAGAAGAAAGAGAAATTAAGGAGTCGATGCTATTAACAATTGCACCCAAAATCATAAGATACCTAGGAATAAATCTAACCAAAGGGGCAAAGAATCTGTACTCAGAAAACTATAGAGTACTCATGAAAGAAATTGAGGAAGACACAAAGTAATGGAAAAAAATTCCATGCTCATGGATCAGAAGAACAAATATTGTAAAAAAGTCTAAGCTAATGAGAGCAATCTACACATTTAATGCAATCCCTATCAAAATACCATCAACTTTTTTCAATGAAATGGAACAAATGATCCTAAAATTTATATGGAACCAGAAAAGACCCCGAATAGCCAGAGGAATGTTGAAAAAGAAAGCCAAAGTTGGTGGCATCACAATTCCAGACTTCAAGCTCTATTACAAAGCTGTCATCAACAAGATAGTATGGTACTGGCACAGAAACAGACACACAGATCAATGGAACAGAATAGAGAGCCCAGAAATTGACCCTCAACTCTATGGTCAGCTAATCTTTGACAAAGCAGGCAAGATTGTCCAATGGAAAAAAGACAACCTCTTTGACAAATGGTGTTGGGAAAATTGGACAGCCACATGCAGAAGAATAAAACTGGACCAATTCCTTATATTACACACAAAAATAGACGCAAAATGGATGAAAGACCTCAATGTCAGACAGGAATCCATCAAAATCCTTGAGGATAACACAGGCAGAAACCTCTTCTTCAACCTCAGCTGCAGCAACTTCATCCTAGAAACATCACCAAAGGCAAATGAACTATTGGGACTTCATCAAGTTCAAAAGCTTTTGCACAGCAAAGGAAACAGTTAACTAAACCAAAAGACAACTGACATAATGGGAGAAGATATTTGCAAATGACATATCAGATAAAGGGCTAGTGTCCAAAATCTATAAATAACTGATCAAACTCAACACCCAAAGGCCAATTAACCCAATCAAGAAATGGGTAGAGGACATGAACAGACATTTCTGCAAAGAAGACATCCAAATGGCCAACAGACACATGAAAAAGTGTTCCACATCACTCGGCATCAGAGAAATACAAATCAAAATCCAGAGAGTTACCTCCTCACACCTGTCAGAATGGCTAAAATTAACAAGTCAGGAAATGACAGGTGTTGTCAAGGATCAAAGAAAGGGGACCCCTCCTACACTGTTGGTGTGAATGCAAGCTGATACAGCCACTCTGGAAAACAATATGGAGGTTCCTCAAAAAGTTGAAAATGGAGCTACCCTATGACACAGCAATGGAACTACTGGATATTTACTGCAAAGATTCGAATGTAGTGATCTGAAGGGGCACTTGCACCAGAATATTTATAGCAGCAATGTCCACAATAGCTAAACTTTGGAAAGAGCCTAGATATCCATCAACAGATGAATGGATAAAGAAGATGTGGTATATACAACGGAATATTATGCAGCCATCAAGCAAAATAAATCTTGCCATTTGCAACTATGTGGATGGAATAGAGGGTATTGTGCTAAGTGAAATAAGTCAATCAGAGAGGGACAATTATCATATGATCTCACTGATGTGAGGAATTTGAGAAAAAAGACAGAGGATCATAGGGCAATGGAGGAAAAAATGAAACAAAAGGAAAGCAGAGGGGGAGACAAACCATAAGAGACTCTTCATTTCAGGAAACAAACGGAGAGTTGCTGGAGGAGAGGGGGTTGAGAGGGTGGGGTGGCTGAGTGATGGACATTGGGGAGGGTATATGCTATGGTGAATGCTGTGAATTGTGTAAGACTGATGAATCACAGACCTGTACCCCTGGAACAAAGAATATATTATATATTAATTTAAAAAAAAAAACGAAGACAAACAATAACACCTGTTGGAGGACCCAGGTATTTTCTATAAAGACTGTGTGGGAAAAGGAGAGAACATGACAGAAATGCATATAAACTACTAGTAGTTAATTAGACTGACTACATGATCATTTAACAAGGTCAGTTGGTCTAAAATTTGTGCAAATCTCAAGGTCTGCTCCCTGATGTGGGGCTTGCTTAGGCTTCCCTCTTGAAACTTTCTTTTCTTTGGTTCATATGTTGGTCTAGTATGGACTCCCCAGTCAGAGGTCTGTCAGTCCAAAACTGGTAAAAGTACCTGGGCTCATTTAACTCATTAGCTACGTGGGAAAACAGACAGCAACTTTTAAATAGACTGTGACTAATTTTTTTTTATAAATTACCTGATGGAAAAAAGATTTAAAAGCATTTGATAATGAAATATCACCTTAAACACATCAGAATGGCCAGGATCAGAAAGACAAGAAATAAGTGTTGGTGCAGATGTGGAGAAAAATAAAACTTTCTGCAATGTTGGTGGGAATGTAAATTGGTGCAGCCACTGATGAAACAGTATGGAGATTCCTCAAAAAACTGAAACAGAAATATATGATTCCATAGTTCCACTAATGGATACTTACCCAAAGAAAACAAAAACACTCATTCATAAAGATATAAACATACCTGTGTTTATTCCTGCATTATTTACAATAGCCAAGATAATGAAAGCAACCCAAGTACCTGCTGATTGTGGCGCGTGTGTGTGTATATATATATACACAGTGGAATATTAATCAGCCATAAAAAGGAATGAAATCTTGCCATTTATGGCAATATGGATAGACCTTGAGGGTATAATCCTAAGTGAAATAAGTCAGAGAAAGAAAAATACCATATGATTTCACCTATATGTGGAATTTTAAAACAAAAGAAAAGAATAAAGAGACAACAAAAACAAACCATAAATACAAAGAATAAACTGGTGGTTGCCAGAGCATTGAGGGAGAGGGTGGTTGAAGGATGGTGAAAATGGTTAAAGGGCAGTGAGAGATAGAGGTTTTAGGTACAGAATAAATAAGTCACCGGGATAAAAGGTACAGTGGGGATAAAGGGCATGTAGTCCATAACACTGTAATAGTGTTGTACAATAACAGACGGTAGCTACATTTTGTGGTGACCATCCCATAAAATACAGACCTAGTCAAATCATTATGATGCATACCTGAAACTAATGTAAGATTCTCTGTCAACTGTACTTCAAAAAATAAAATAAAATGGTAAAAATACAGACACATTAATTCATTTGCCAAGTCAAATTATATTCCTTCATTTTACTATTAGAAGATACCCTTTGCATTATGGTGTTTTCACCATGGGGCATTAGCAGAAATCTTTGAAGAGAAATGAACTCTGAGGGCCAGCCATAAGCTCTCTCTAGATGCTGGAGTGTGTCACAGCATGTATTTTACCAGGACTCTTTTCAAGGCTCCCATAACCTCCTCATTCCTCAGGCTGTTGTAGATAAGGGGGTTCTACAACTGTGTAGAAAAGTGAGATGATGTTGTCTTGCTTGGGGCTATGGAGTGAACTGGGCAGGACATACATAAATGTGGCAGCTCCATAGAACATCCCAACCACCATCAGGTGGGAAGAGCAGGTGACTAGGGCTTTCTGCTTCCCCTCACTTGAAGGCATCCGAAACACAGTACACAGGATTAGTGCATAAGAGGAAATGATAGTAAAAAGATGGGGTATCAGGAAGGTTACACCCATCACATACACAAACAGTTCATATCTGGAGGTATCTGCACAGGCCAACTTCAGCAAAGGTGGGATCTCACAGAGCAGGTGCCTGATCTTCCGGGACATGCAGAAGGGATAGTGCATGGTATACACAGTATAAACAAAGGCACTTAGGGATGCCAATACCCAGGCTGCGGCTACCATGAACCAGCAGACCTTTGGCCTCATGAAGACCATGTAATTGAGAGGATGACAAATGGCCACATATCTGTCATAGGCCATGAAGGCCAGTAGCAGATCCTCTGCACCACCCAGCATCAATGCCAGAAACATCTGAAGGGCACAGCCCCCAAAGGAGATGGTGTTTTCATTGAGCAGAAAATCCATGATGGCCTTGGGAGTGACAACAGATGTAAAGAGGAGATCCATGAGTGAGAGCTGCCTGAGCAGGAAGTACATGGGCATGTGGAGCTGGGAATCCACTGTAATGACCAAGAGCAGCAGGCCATTGCTGGTCAGGGCCAACATGTACAGGACTGTGATTGTGGCACAGAGCAGTTCAGGAGACCCACCGTCATTCAGAATCCCCATCAATATGAAGCCACTGCCCAAGGTGGAGTTCCAGTACTCCATTCTGTGGTGTTTCTTTAGTTTCCTAGAATCAGATACATTCTCAGTGAATTTTTGCAAAGGTGGTCCCTAGTTTGTAACATCACAGGCTCCTGATGATGGCCAACATGAATCCAATGAGGCAATGTCTTTCCTACTGGAAATGGACTTTACCTGTTAACCTCTCAGTTTCTGACACTTTGAATTGTACCTTGAGGAAATATCCATCTGAATGGAGAGCAGACATCACAGTAGCTAAGTATTAAGACATCACTACACAAAAATGTTATTCAGGACCTCACACTTTGACATATATCTTTCCACAATAATTAAATCATCTCTCTAGAAATCAATATCCTAGAACACAAGCCCTTGGTTATTTTTGTACCTATGTTTTAAGTAAACTGTTTGTCTAATGATTTAAATACCCACTTAGTGTCCTAACAACCTGTTCTGAATATAAAGTTCTAAAGCCGGTACAGAAGTGTGATTTCAACAAAGCACTTCCCCTGCATTTTCCATATAACTTGTGTCCAAGTTTGTTTGTAGCATTCAAGGCTATAGATATAAGTCTCCTAGGAAGAGCTAAAATACATCCACCTTAGTCACTTCCCTGGACCAGCTCCATACTCTCCATGTGTTTGAGGGAGAAGGGATTCCATACTCTCTGAGATTAGGGGATGGAGTGTTTGACATGGTATTGCCTTTATGAGCTAAACCTTTAAGATCAATGACAACATAGGTGTTTCTTTATTGGTTATGCAAACATGGGAGCGTGGGAGAACTCAAAGATCTGATAACTAATGAGGCCCTGCCCAGGAAGATCAGTGTTTGTGTTTGGGAGAAAGGGTGAAAGCTGCTGGCAACAAAAGAGCATGTGTTGTATGTTGTAATCAGGCTCAATAATCCTATCTGCTCTCTATTACACCTGACTGAGATCCCCAATCTCCCTCCTGCAGGGACAGAGAGTCTACATTGGATTGAATGGCTACAGGATAGACAGGATAAATTCCTGTTCTGGAAAGCATTAGAGCATAAGACAGGCATATCATTGGCTATTAGATGGTCCTTTGATTTGGAGGCATTTATTACCAGATAGGTGCAAAAATCCCATATCAGAGGCCAGCAAAGCCTGGGCTGTATGGACAGGTACCAATACTTCCACCAGGAAGCAGTCACTCAGACCTGGGATGTGGCGCAGACTCTTTCTTCATTTTCATGGATTTTTCATGTTTAGGAAACCAGGAATATAGGTCATTAGGATAGGGGACAGAGCCCAAAGCACTAGGGAATCTGAAAGACAATGTAGCTTAAGCTCTTAGGGTCTGCTTTGGTCTCCTGTTTCAAAACTCAACATATCTAGAGGCTGCACACTTCCCTGAAAAAGAGATAAAGGCTTTACCTCAGATATTGATAAGACAAGCTGCCAAACCATGAAACCTGCCTCGGGGGTTGTTTGAGAGTCAAGGATTTTCCTGTAGAAATGCAGAAAGAGTAAGCTTTTCCAAGAGTGTCCAACTGGTTTAAAATTTGCCAAGTTGGGTTAAGAGTTTGAGGAGTCTGACCAACATAGATGTCAGGGCCACTTTTTCTGGTCCTTCTATTCTTCAACAGGTCTGCTATGGAGACGTAATAGAGACAGAGGGCTAATACAGTCTTGGGTAGTTTCTGTGAAGCTCTTAATTCAGAGATGGATTTCCTGTTCTCACACCTGTGGAGAATTAGGAGACGCTGCTTCTATCACTCAGGTCTCCAGGTCGAGAACCCATCCAGCATCCAGCTCTGGAGAAGTTGTCAGACTGAGTTCTTGGGTCCAGATGCTCAGACTGTCATTTACTCTTGTTAAGGTCTGGGAGCAAAGAGGAAAGCAGCAGGAATCTGGGGGAAGTAGATATTGGAAGAGCTGCCCAAGGGAGGCCCTGCTGTGCCTAGCCTCACTGTCCCTGGGGAGAACAGTGAACCAGGGCCCTGTCCTTGGGGAGGCTGTTCTGGCTTCTTCTCCCATGACCCCACCCTCTCTGCTTTATTCCATGCCTAACATTCCCAGGGACTTCTCATCTCAGCTGAAAGGGCCTCCCCTGGAAATGCTGGTCCACGAAACAGGATGTTAATGAGTCCTGTTGGGTATGTTTCCTGGCCTGGCATTTCTGCTCTGTTCTCTCACTAAATGAGCTCAGATGCTCCAGGGTTCTATCCTACCCTCAGGAGGCACTAATGGCCCATTTCTAAATTGCTGACTGGATAGACCAGGAAGCAAGGGTCCATTTCATGGTGAAGGCTCTGCCCCAGATCTTAAGGTGAGTTTTGTGTCAGCTGTAGGACACTCCCAGAGTGTATTCTGTGGAGGAGTTGGCCTTGTAGTTATTACCAAGATTCTAAATCCTCAGGTTCATTCCCTGTCCTGCTTGTTCTGTCATTTACATGTTTTTCTTGTGTTATAAGCTCCCCCTCCAACTTTATTCAGCTTCCAAATATGATAAAGATTTCCCTGTTCAAACAAACAAACAAATAATAATTTGGTTTTGCTTTCCTTTATGGACTGTATCTCAAAATCCCCTCCACTTTTGCCATAAACTTTTTCAAAAAGCATTTATAATAACTGGGTCTTCTTCTACTCTCAACTGCTCATTTATTATATGTGAAGATAACACTTGCCACCTGCTACATTAGAGAACCCAGAAATAACAGTATCATAACCTAATCAGAGAACCCAGAAATAATAATGGCATAACCCAATAAAATTGTATTTCTCACTTATTAACACTTTAGTGCATATTTCCTCTTTACGGAGTTGTCCTTAACTGTTCTCCTGTATGGGGTGGTGTGGAGACCTGGAGTGTTTCCATTGGTGGAGCCAGTCAACATTTCCAATAGGTGATACCCAGGTTGACAAAAATCTTTTCCATTCTGGGTAATCTGAAAGGAAAGAGATCCTACTCCACTGAGTGTGGGTGTTTTTATGGCTCAGACTTCACTTCATGGCACACTTTGTGGCACACTTCACTTCTTCATTATATTCCTCAGCACATTTGCATCAAATCCTGCCAAGTACCCTACCTGAGCTGAACTGACATGCTTTGTCTCAAGATCACCAAAGTCCTCTTTGCAAAATCCAATAGTACATATTATATCATCTTACTCAGTTTGTTTTAAACTCACTAAATTCCCATATTCCTCCTTCTAAGCTTTGTCTGTTCCTTATCAACATGAATAATTTCTTTTTCCTTCTGATCTCTGGGTTAATCTGGTAGCATACTACACTAACATATAAGTCCAGAAGGGCAGGAACTAGGCCTGTTTTGTTCCCAATCACATTTCAAGCTTCTAGCAGGGTAACTGTTTGGGATTGGTACCCAATCAATGTTTCCTAAATATGAATGGAAGTGTCCACCACAGCTCCTCTCAAATCCCAACTAAAACATATATGAAAAACTTTCTTTTCAGGTCCTCGGTCCATTTTTTTAATCAGAGGTTGTTTGGCTGTGTGTTTTTTCTTTTTTGGTATTGAGCTGTATAAGTTCTTTATATATTTTTTATATTAATCCCTCTGTTGAATATATCATTTGCAGTTATCTTCTCCCATTCACTAGGCTGCCTTTTGTTTTGTTGATGGTTTCTGCCATGATAAAGAAGCTTTTTATTTTGGTGTAATCCCAGTAGATTATTTTTGCTTTTGTTTCCCTTCCCTGAGGAGACATATCCATAAGTATATTTCTAAGGCTTATGTTTCTTTTAGGAGTTTTGTGGTCAGGTCTCACATTTAGGTTCCTAATCCATTTGAGTGTATTTCTGTGTTCAGTGTAAGAAAGTGGTCTGGTTTCATTCTTTTGCATCTAGCTGTCTAGTTTTCCTAGCACCATTAAATGAAAAGACTGTCTTTTCCCCCATTGTATGTTCATGCCTTTTTTGTTATAGATTAATCAGGTGAGTTTACTTCTGGGCTCTTTATTCTGTTTCATTGACCTATATGTCTATTTTTGGGCCAAAGCCATACTGCTGATGTTACTATGACTTTGCAGTATATCTTGAAACCTAGGATTGTGATAATTCCAGCATTGCCTGACATTTTTCCAAAGAAGACATAGAGCCAACAGACACAAGAAAAGATGGTCAATATCACAAATTATCAGGGAAATGCAATTCAAAACCACAAAAAGATATCACCTCACACTAATCAGAATGGCTAGTATCAAGACAATAAGAAATAACAAGTATTTGTGAGGATGTGGAGAAAAGGGAACCCTCATACACTATTGGCGGGAATGTAAATGGGTGCAACCACTATGGAAAACAATATGGCGTTTTCTCAAAAAACTAAAAATAGAAATACCATGTGATCCAGTAATTCCAGTAGGGGTATTTACCCAAATAAATGAAAAGACTAACTTGGAAAGACATGTATGTTCCTTTGTTTACTAAAACATTATTTACAATAGCTAAGATAATGGAAGCAACCCAAGTGTCCATCCATAGATGAATGGACACAAATGATTTGGCATGTATATATGCCATAAAAAAGAATGATATCTTGTCATTTCCAACAAAATGGATGGACCTAGAGAGTACTGTGTTAAGGGAAATACATCAGACAGAGAAAGACAAATAGTGTATGATTTTACTTGTTGGTGGAATCTAAAAAGCAAAACAGATGAACAAACAAACTAAAAAATAGACCCATAAATACAGAAATCAAATTTGATGATTGCCAGAGGAGAAGGGAGTTGGGGGATGGGAACATAAGTGAAGAGAATTAAGAGGTACAAACTTTCCTTTGTAAAATAAACAAGTCAGGGAGATGGAAAGTATAGCATAGGAGACATAATCAATAATATTTTAATAACATTGTATGGTAATGGATGGTGACTATATTTATTGTGGTGAGTACTGAATAATGTATAAAATTGTAGAATCACTATGCTTATACTCAAAATTAATATAACATTGAATGTCAACTATACATGAATAATAAACATTTAAAATTTTTAAAATAACAATAAATAGTAACAATTATCTATAATCCAATTTCACAATCTCTACATAGTACCTTTACATTCTGTAATTGTTGTTAGATTAAATATTTGGTCTGGAAATCAGTAAGTCAGTAAACAAATAACAAATAAAATATCCATGAAGATAAAAGTATTTTATAAACTGACTTCGGGTCAGGAAACTAGAGATAAAAAAGTTATAGGTCAAGGTTTAGACAAAATGTCCACCAACTCTATAATTTAACAAAGGGTATATATATAAAAAACAAGTTTTACTTCAAATCTGCAAATTTAAAATTTGACATACCCAAAGAATTTAGACTGAGTTGTATTTATGTCTAATTCCAGAATAAAGAGACTCTCCAGACCAGAAAATAGAAAAAAATCATCCAGTGGTACAGAAGCTAGTCCAAATCAGAGCTTTCCCCAGTTTTTACCTCCTCTTCTACCTTCTATCTTCACTCAGGTACCCAGAGGACACAGTTTTCAATTAACATCAAAGAACTGGGCAGATAGCATGCATCTGAGACAATTTGTAGCAAGAGAAACATGATTAGAAACAATGAGTGTGTCTCGGTTTAGAGTCCCTCAGAAGCTGACCCTGAGCAAGGGTTTGAATGAAAAAGAGTTTATTTAGGAAGTTATTTCAGCAAAAAATTAGTAGGATGGGGAGGAGGAACAGAAAAGCAAAAGAGCAAATAAAGGTTGTATCATTAAGCAAGTTACTGTGGGTGACTGGATCTTAATCCTCCTGGGCAACTCTGAGAAAGAAAGTAGAACATGATTCTCAGAGTCATATCACACCTAGGGTGTGAGGGACCTGGGGTATTTGTACACCAGCTCTCATCAGTCATCTATTAAGTTCTGGTTGCTGCAGGGGCACTAATTCCCTGGGCCATTCTGGCCTTCTGGGCATGTGAGCAAAACTGATCATATCAGACAAAGAAAGTTTGGATGCAAAATATGTGGATAGTGGCTCTTGGAAGTCAAGCTTCCCTGAAATGATAAGGGTCAAAAGACTATGTGGAAGGCATTGCCCTAAGTGTTATATTATAAGACAGCAATATTTAAGATAAAGGAGTGCTCATGATATGAGGAAGTTGAGAGGCAAAGTGGGGGGTTTAGGGGATAGGGAAGGAAAAAATGAAATAAGATGGAATCAGGAGGGAGACAAACCATAAGAGACTCTTAACCTCACAAAACAAACTGAAGGTTGCTGGGGTAGGGGGGTGTGGAGAGGGTGGTTGGGTTATGGACATTGGGGAAGGTATGAGCTATGGTGAGTGCTGTGAAGTGTGAAAACCTGCCAATTCACAGACCTGTACCCCTGGGGCTAATAAGAAGTTATATGTTATTAAAATTTTTTTAAAAAAGATAAAGGAGTGCTCAGAGGTATAGTCATAAATTTACTAGAATGTACAAAATGAAGAAGGGATTTTAAAAATGGTTGAATGATGACTCTAATGGAGAATAAATAAATATAACATAGTATATTATTTTTAAATTGTACTACTTGACTGAATTTCCTAGAATTTCAGGTAGATATTGCATCTCCACTACTGTAGTGGAATAGAAATATTATTTGAATTCCAAAGATAAGACAGTATTTGCCATGTACCTCCAAATTCTAAACATGAGAGAGGACTTATGTGGAGGTAATCAAAAGAGAATTTATAGGCATTAAGCTCTAAACCCTTTTAGGGTATAAAAGAGAGATAGTCAAAAGGTGGTGGAGAGGAATACCCTGAAGATACGTTTCAAGGTAGTCATTTACTCCTTCTTCCATGAGAAAATACATGAAAACAGCTTCAAAGGTACTCCAGGAAAACTTCATGTGTCTTATCTGGAATTTGACGAATGTTAGAACAAGTAACTTCTTCACAAATAAAAAATCTAAAGGTCAATTATGGACTCTCAAAGTCTTCCTAGTTGAAGAGAAGACACAGCATTCCACATCCCAGAATTGAACAAAATAGGATCAAGTATGTCTCCAATTAGCTATATGTGAATCCTATGGAAAAGAATTAGCCAAGACTCTTTGTAAAGATGACTCAGGCCAATAGAACCACCTGGAAGGTTTTGGTGACCTGAGAGAGGGGTAAACTATTAAGGGGGAGTCATATGTAACCAGCTAAAAGAGTTAGGGCCTTTAAAGAGATGATTAAGTTAAAATTGGTCATTATGGTGGTCCCTAGTCTAATCTGAGTGGTGTCCTTATAAGAAATGGAAATTAAATTTCTTGAGGAATCTCCACACTGTTCTCCAAAGTGGCTGCACCAACTTGCATTCCCACCAACAGTGTAAGAGGGTTCCCCTTTCTCCACATCCTCTCCAACACATGTTGTTTCCTGTCTTGATAATTTTGGCCATTCTAACTGGTGTAAGGTGGTATCTCAATGTGGTTTTAATTTGAATCTCCCTGATGGCTAGTGATGATGAACATTTTTTCATGTGTCTGATAGCCATTTGTATGTCTTCATTGGAGAAATGTCTGTTCATATCTTCTGCCCATTTTTTTATCTGATTGTCTGTTTTGTGTGTGTTGAGTTTGAGAAGTTCTTTATAGATCCTGGATATCAATCTTTTGTCTGCACTGTCATTTGCAAATATCTTCTCCCATTCTGTGGGTTGCCTCTTTGTTTTATTGACTGTTTCCTTTGCTGTGCAGAAGCTTTTGATTTTGATGAAGAAATTAAAAATAGAGCTTCCCTATGACCCTGCAATTGCACTACTGGGTATTTACCCCAAAGATACAGATGTAGTGAAAAGAAGGGCCATCTGTACCCCCAATGTTTATAGCAGCAATGGCCACGGTTGCCAAACTGTGGAAAGAACCAAGATGCCCTTCAACGGATGAATGGATAAGGAAGATGTGGTCCATATACACTATGGAGTATTATGCCTCCATCAGAAAGGATGAATGCCCAACTTTTGTAGCAACATGAACGGGACTGGAAGAGATTATGCTGAGTGAAATATGTTAAGCAGAGAGAGTCAATTATCATATGGTTTCACTTATTTGTGGAGCATAACAAATAGCATGGAGGACAAGGGGAGTTAGAGAGGAGAAGGGAGTTGGGGGAAATTGGAAGGGGACATGAACCATGAGAGACTATGGACTCTGAAAAACAATATGAGGGTTTTGAAGGGGCGGGGGGTGGGAGGTTGGGGGAACCAGGTGGTGGATATTGGAGAGGGCACGGATTGCATGGAGCACTGGGTGTGGTGCAAAAACAATGAATACTGTTACGCTGAAAATAAATTTAAAAAATGATTTTAAAAAATTTAAAAATAAATAAATAAATAAATATTAAAAAAAAAGAAATGGAAATTAAAGACACACAAAGATATATATGGGATACACACACATGGAGAAAGTCCCTGTGAGGACACAGAAAGAAGGTGGCCATATGCAAGCCAAGTAGAGATGACTCAAGGGAAACAAAACCTGCACATATCTTGATCTTGGACTTATATCTTTTACTTTCTCTTTTCTCTTTTCTTTCTCTTTTCCTTCTTTCCACCACCCCCCCCCCATTTTCCAGTCTCATCCCAATTCACTGATTTATTTTTTCTATCCAAAATATTTCTGGTGGTTTTTCATACCGGCCACTTTCAGTACCAAATCTTAAAATAACATTTTGGAGTTCTTGTCCCTATCAACAAACCCAAAAGTTTCTATAATTGGTTCAAATATTATGTTGTTGTCCTCAAACCTTTTTGAGCTGACAGCTCTCTAAAGCTCCATGTCCACTAGGAAGAGGATTAGCAGCAATTGTCTTCAGATTCTTTTCACTGGGGTTTGGTGAAGTGTATAAAGAAAAAGAAACCCCATTCAAAACACAGAGACTTATTCAAGTTCCTCATGTATGTGAAGCAATTTTAATTATTACCTCACCACCACTACATGCTCTCTTGAGAAAGAAGATAGAGAGAGAGAGAAAAGGAAAGGAAAGGAAAGGAAAGGAAAGGAAAGGAAAGGAAAGGAAAGGAAAGGAAAGAAAAGGGAAGGAAGGAAGGAAGGAAGGAAGGAAGGAAGGAAGGAAGGAAGGGGATGGAGGGAGAATTCTGAATGAATAAAATTGAAATTTTGGTAAGACATTCCTGGAGAGGGAATCATATATGATTTTATTATTTTTTAACACTTCTCACAATCAGAGAAGGAAACATTTAATTCATCTGTCCTCTCTACTCCCTCCAAAACAAAGAATGATAAATGTGAAAGCACTCTCCCATTTATTTGTATGAGGGATTGCAGACAGCTACAAAGATGAGGAGGGTATGTGTAGTGAGCTGAAGGGGTACCTGCACCCCAATGTTTACGGCATAAATGTCCACAATAGCCAAACTATGGAAAGAGCTCAGGTGTCCATCGACAGATGAATGGATAAAGATAATGTGGTATGTGTGTCTGTGAGTGAGTGTGTGTGTGTGTGTGTGTGTGTGTGTGTGATGGAATATTATGCAGTCATCAAAAAATGAAATCTTGCCCATTGCAGCAACGTGGTTGGAACTAGAGAGTATTACGCTAAGCGAAATAAGTCAACAGAGAGAGATAATTATTATATGATCTCACTGCTATGTGGAATTTAAGAAACAAGGCAGAGGATCATAGGGGAGGAGAGGAAAAAATGAAAGAAGTTGAAACCAGAGAGGGAGACAAACCATAAGAGATTCTTAATCTCAGGAAACAAACTGAGGGTTGCTGGGGGAGAGTGGGATAGAGGGATGGGGTGATGGACATTGGGGGAGGGTATGTGTCATGGTGAGCACTGTGTACTGTGTAAGACTGATGAAACACAGACCTGTACCCTTCAAACAAATAATACATTATGTGTTAATAATAAAAAAAATCTAAAAAAAAAATGAGGAGGGTATGGAAAGCAATTAGGTGACACGTGAAATTAGCCTGGGATAAAACAGTACTCAGTAAAGAGGGGAGAAGGAATCAGAGTCAATCCTATTGGTAGGGAATTCTACATGGTCGAGCTTACTTGTCAAAGACTATAGACACACATACACACACAGACAACTGTACATATTTGCATACTCTTTCATACTGGCCAATGCTATGCATAAAATCATCCACCAAAAAATGGAGGAGAGGGGCACCTGGATGGCTCAGTCGTTGGGCATCTGCCTTGGGCTTAGGTCGTGATCCCAGGGTCCTGGGATCGAGCCCCACATCAGGACTCCCTGCTCGGCGGAGAGCCTGCTTCTCCCTCTCCAGCTCCCTTGTGCTTGTGTTCCCTTTCTCACTATCTCTCTCTGTCTAAATAAATAAAATCTTAAAAAAAAATGGAGGAGAGAAAAAAGTGAAAGAGGAGAGGAGGGGTCACGATGCAGTGGAGTTAAATTCATTGCAGTGAGGGCTTGAAAATTACAGAAACACTCTAGTGTTCCATCACTTTTAAATGGAAATAAGGAAACTGGAGGTAGTGCAACTATGGGTAGAGTTCCATAAATCCCAGAAGACCCCCTTATGTCTGAACTAAATGCTGGCTTTTTAACCAGTTACTGTTGACTTATTCAGGAATATGGAAGCAGAACCACAGTAAGCTCACAGGTGACTGTATAACAACTTGGGGGCCCTACCTCATTTAGTGGGTGAAGGATCCTAGCAATATATTCAGGAAGGTTAATCAAAATTTTTTTCTTGGTCCAACATTTCAAGGGTGAGTTTACTCTCCGTTGACATATTTCCCTCACAGAGAAACTGCAGAAAGAGAGCATAAGACAACAAAATGTGCAACTACCCTCAGGACAGAGCACAGCTCTCTCTTGTCCCAGCGGTAATGAAACCTTCTAAGGAAGGCATGAAGGTTTACTCATATTGTGATGTCCTGGACACAGCACTTGCACAAAATAGGCATTAAATGAATACTTGTGGAGAAGAAAATCAACTGAGGCATATAAAGTTAGGGAAAGAAAGAATGAGAATAGTAGAGATATTGTTGTCGATCACAATCTTCCAAGTGCTTAAGAAAAATGTCAGAAATCACTACCTCTGAAGGTAGATTATCTTCTAACCAGGTTCCTGAGGGCTCCCTTCACATCCTTGTTCCTCAGGCTGTAAATGATGGGGTTCAATATGGAATTAATAACTGAATAGAACATAGAGATGACCTGATCCTTTTTACTCATTGTTTTGGAATTGGGTCTCATGTAAGCAAATATTCCAGATCCATAGTAGAGAACCACAACAGTGAGATGGGATCCACAGGTAGAGAAGACCTTGAGCTTCCCTTCCCCTGACTGCGTCTGAATCACTGTGGAGATAATATGCCAGTAGGAGACAAGGATGAGGGAGAGAGGTGCTAACAGGATAATCACACCCATTGAAAAGAGGGCCATCTCAGCCTTGTATATGTCTGCTGAAGCCAGCTTCAGGAGTGCAGGCGGTTCACAAAAATAGTGATTAATTATATTCTGTCCCTGGTAGGGAAGACACAGTGTAAATGCACTATCCACTGTACATACAAATGCTCCACTGATCCAAGACACTATGACCAACTGGACACAAACCCTCTGGGTCATGACAGTGGAATAAGGCAGGGTCTTGCAGACAGCCACATAGCGGTCATAAGACATCACTGCCAGAAGTGCACATTCTGTGCACCCTGCAAGAAGGAAGACAATTATCTGTAGTGAGCATCCAGCAAAGGAAATGATTTTCCTTTTTACAAGGAAGTGGACCAACATCTGAGGAACAATGCTTGTAGAGAAACAGAGGTCAGCAAAGGACAAGTTTTTTTTCTTTTTTTTTAATTAATAAATGTATTTATTTTAATTAACATATAATGTATATTTATCCCCAGGGGTACAGGTCTGTGAATCGTCAGGTTTACTCATTTTACAGCGCTCCTCATAACACATACCCTCCCCAATGACCATATCCCACCACCTCTCCCGGCCCCCTCCCCCCAGCAACCCTCAGTCTGTTTTTTGAGATTGAATCTTTTATGGTTTGTCTCCCTCCCAATCCCATCTTCTTTCATTTTTTCTTTTCCTACCCCCCAACCTCCCCACATTGCATCTCCACTTCCTCATATCAGGGAGACCATATGATAGCTGTCTTTCTCCGATTGGCTTATTTCGCTAAGCATAATACCCTAGTTCCATCCACGTCATCACAAATGGCTAGATTTCATTTCTTCTGATGGCTGCATAGTATTCCATTGTGTATATATACCACTTCTTCTTTATCCATTCATCTGTTGATGGACATCTATATTCTTTCCATAGTTTGGTTATTGTGGACATTGCTGCTGTAAACATTCAGTGCATGTGCCCCTTCGGAGCACCACATTTGTATCTTTAGGATACATACCCAGTAGTGCAATCACTGGGTCATAGGATAGCTCTATTTTCAGTTTTTTGAGGAACTTCCACACTGTTTTCCAGAGTGGTTGCACAAGCTTGCATTCCCACCAACAGTGCAGGAGGGTTCCCCTTTCTCCACATCCTTCCCAGCATTTGTCATTTCTTGACGTGTTAATGTTAGCCATTCTGACTGGTGTAAGGTGGTATCTCATTGTGGTTTTGATTTGTATTTCCCTGATGCCGAGTGACGGTGAGCACTTTTTCATGTGTCTGTTGGCCATCTGGATGTCTTCTTTGCAGAAATGTCTGTTCATGTCTTCTGCCCATTTCTTGATTGGATTACTTGTTCTTTGGGTGTTGAGTTTGCTAACCTCTTTATAGATTTTGGATACTAGCCCTTTATCTGATATGTCATTTGCAAATATCTTCTCCCATTCTGTCAGTTGTCTTTTGGTTTTGTTAACTGTTTCCTTTGCTGTGCAAAAGCTTTTGATCTTGATAAAATCCCAATAGTTCATTTTTGCCCTTGCTTTCCTTGCCTTTGGTGATGTTCCTAGGGAAGATGTTGCTGCGGCTGAGATCGAAGAGGTTGCTGCCTGTGTTCTTCTCAAGGATTTGGATGGATTCCTTTCTCACATTGAGGTCCTTCATCCATTTTTAGTCTATTTTCGTGTGTGGTGTAAGGAAATGATCCAATTTCATTTTTCTGCATGTGGCTGTCCAATTTTCCCAACACCATTTATTGAAGAGGCTGTCTTTTTTCCATTGGACATTCTTTCCTGCTTCGTCAAAGATTAGTTGACCATAGAGTTGAGGGTCTATTTCTGGGCTCTCTATTCTGTTCCATTGATCTATGTGTCTGTTTTTGTGCCAGTACCATACTGTGTAGATGATGACAGTTTTGTAATAGAGCTTGAAGTCCGGAATTGTGATGCCACCAACTTTGGCTTTCTTTTTCAATATTCCTTTGGCTATTTGAGGTCTTTTCTGTTTCCATATAAATTTTAGGATTATTTGTTCCATTTCTTTGAAAACAACGGATGGGATTTTGGTAGGGATTGCATTAAATGTGTAGATTGCTTTAGGTAGCATAGATATTTTCACAATATTTGTTCTTCCAATCCATGACCATGGAACATTTTTCCATTTCTTTGTGTCTTCCTCAATTTCTTTCATGAGTACTTTATAATTTTCTGAGTATAGATGCTTTGCCTCTTTAGTTAGGTTTATTCCTAGGTATCTTATAGTTTTGGGTGCAATTGTAAATGGGAATGACTCCTTAATATCTCTTTCTTCTGTCTTGTTGTTGGCGTAAAGAAATGCAACTGATTTCTGTGCATTGACTTTATATCCTGACACTTTAGTGAATTCCTGTACAAGTTCTAGCAGTTTTGGAGTGGAGTCTTTTGGGTTTTCCACATATAGTATCATATCATCTGCGAAGAGTGATAGGTTGAATTTTTCTTTGCTGATTTGGATGCCTTTAATTTCTTTTTGTTGTCTGATTGCTGAGGCTAGGACTTCTAGTACTATATTGAACAGCATTGGTGATTACGGACATCCTTGCCTGTTCCTGACCTTAGCAGAAAAGCTTTCAGTTTTTCTCCATTGAGAATGATATTTGCAGTGGGTTTTTCATAGATGGCTTTGATAATATTGAGGTATGTGCCCTCTATCCCTACACTTTGCAGAGTTTTAATCAGGAAGGGATGCTGCACTTTGTCAAATGCTTTTTCAGCATCTATTGAGAGTATCATATGGTCCTTATTCTTTCTTTTATTAATGTATTGTGTCACAATCATTGATTTGCGGATGTTGAACCAAACTTGCAGCCCTGGAATCAATCCCACTTGGTCATGGTGACTAGACCTTTTAATGTACTGTTGGATCCTATTGGCCAGTATTTTTGTGAGAATTTTCGCATCTGTGTTTATCAAGGATATTGGTATGTAGTTCTCTTTTTTGATGGGATCCTTGTCTGGTTTTGGGATCAAGGTGATGCTGGCCTCATAAAATGAGTTTGGAAGTTTTCCTTCCATTTCTATTTTTTGGAACAGTTTCAGGAGAATAGGAATTAATTCTTCTTTAAATGTTTGGTAAAATTCCCCCGGGAAGCCATCCGGCCCTGGGCTTTTGTTTGTTTGGAGATTTTTGATGACTGTTTCAATCTCCTTACTGGTTATGGGTCTGTTCAGGTTTTCTATTTCTTCCTGGTTCAATTGTAGTAGTTTATATGTCTCTAGGAATGCATCCATTTCTTCCAGATTGTCAAATTTGTTGGCATAGAGTAGCTCATAGTATGTTCTTATAATTGTTTGTATTTCTTTGGTGTTGGTTGTGATCTCTCCTCTTTCATACATGGTTTTATTTATTTGGGTTCTTTTCTTTTCTTTTTGATAAGTCTGGCCAAGGTTTGTCAATCTTACTAATTCTTTCAAGGAACCAGCTCCTAGTTTTGTTTATTTGTTCTATTGTTTTTTTGGTTTCTATTTCATTGATTTCTGCTCTGGTCTTTATGATTTCACTTCTCCTTCTGGTTAGGCTTTCTTTGTTGTTATTTCTCCAGCTCCTTTAGGTGTAGGGTTAGGTTGTGTATTTGAGACCTTTCTTGTTTCTTGAGAAAGGCTTGTACCTCTATATATTTTCCTCTCAGGACTGCCTTTGTTGTGTCCCACAGATTTTGAGCCGTTGTGTTTTCATTATCATTTGTTTCCATGATTTTTTTCAATTCTTCTTTAATTTTCTGGTTGACCCATTCATTCTTTAGAAGGATGCTGTTTAGTCTCCATGTATTTGGGTTCTTTCCAAATTTCCTCTTGTGATGGAGTTCTAGTTTCAGAGCACTGTGGTCTGAAAATATGCAAGGAATGATCCCAATCTTTTGACACTGGTTGAGACCTGATTTAGGACCCAGGATGTGGTCTATTCTGGAGAATGTCCCATGGGCACTAGAGAAGAATGTATATTCTGTTGCTTTGGGATGAAATGTTCTGAATATATCTGTGATGTCCATCTGGTCCAGTGTGTCATTTAAGGCCTTTATTTCCTTGTAGATCTTTTGCTTAGATGATCTGTCCATTTCCGTGAGGGGAGTGTTAAAGTCCTCTACTATTATTGTATCATTGTCAATGTGTTTCTTTGAATTTGTTATTAATTGGTCTATATAGTTGGCTGCTCCCATGTTAGGGGCATAGATATTTAAAATTGTTAGGTCTTCTTGTTGGACAGACACTTTGAGTATGATATAGTGTCCTTCCTCATCTCTGATTATAGTCTTTTGCTTAAAATCTAATTGATCTGATATAAGGATTGCCACCCCAGCTTTCTTCTGATGTCCATTATCATGGTACATTGTTTTCCACCCTCTCACTTTAAATCTAGAGGTGTCTTCAGTTCTAAAATGAGTTTCTTGTAGGCAACATATTGACAGGTTCTGTTTTTTTATCCATTCTGATACCCTGTGTCTTTGATTGGGGCATTTAGCCCATTAACATTCAGGGTAACTATTGAGAGATATGAATTTAGTGTCATTGTATTGCTTGTAAGGTGACTGTTACTGTATATTGTCTCTGTTCCTTTCTGATCTACTACTTTTAGGGTCTCTCTTTGCTTAGAGGACCCGTTTCAATATTTCCTGTAGAGCTGGTTTGGTGTTTGCAAATTCTTTCAGTTTTTCTTTATCCTGGAAGCTTTTTATCTCTCCTTCTATTTTCAATGATAGCCTAGCTGGATATAGTATTCTTGGCTGCATGTTTTTCTCGTTTAGTGCTCTGAATATATCATGCCAGTTCTTTCTGGCCTGCCAGGTCTCTGTGGATAAGTCTGCTGCCAACCTAATATTTTTACCATTGTATGTTTCAGACGTCTTTTCCCAGGCTGCTTTCAGGATTTTCTCTTTGTCACTAAGACTTGTAAATTTTACTGTCAGGTGATGAGGTGTGGACCTATTTTTATTGATTTTGAGGAGGGTTTTCTGAACCTCCTGGATTTTGATGTTTGTTCCCTTTGCCATATTAGGGAAATTCTCTACAATAATTCTCTCCAATATACCTTCTGCTCCCCTCTTTCTTCTTCTTCTGGAATCCCAGTTATTCTAATGTTGTGTCGTCTTATGGTGTCACTTATCTCTCAAATTCTCCCCTTATGGTCCAGTAGCTGTTTGTCCCTCTTTTGCTCAGCTTCTTTATTCTCTGTCATTTGGTCTTCTATGTCACTGTTCTTTCTTCTGCCTCATTTATCCTAGCAGTAAGAGCTTCCACTTTTGATTGCACATCATTAACAGCTTTTTTTTATTTCAACTTGGTTAGATTTTAGTTCTTTTATTTCTCCAGAAAAGGCTTTTATCTCTCGGAGAGCGTTTCTCTAATATTTTCTATGCCTTTTTCGAGCCCAGCTAGAACCTTGAAAATCATCATTCTGAACTCTAGATCTGTCATATTACCAATGTCTGTATTGATTAGGTCCCCAGCCTTTGGTACTGCCTCCTGCTCTTTTTTTTTTTTTTTTTTTTTTTTTTTGTGGTGAGTTTTTCTGCCTTGTCATTTTGTCCAGATAAGATTTGCTTTCTCCTCCTCTGGAATTCCACTGTTCTCCTTGGTGAGTGAAGTTGGTCTTGGCTGGGTTTCTTGTTGATCTTAAGGGGGAGGGGCCTGTTGTTGTGATTCTCAAGTGTCTTTGCTACAGGCAGAATTGCACCTCCCTTACCAGGGGCCGGGATAAGTAATGAGCTCAGGTTTGCTTTGGGGAGCTTTTGTTCCCTGAACGCTTTCCGTAGAGTTCTGGAGGATGGGAATGAAGATGGTGGCCTCCTAATCTTCAGCCCAGAGGAGCCGAGAGCTTGGGGTCCCACTCCTCAGTGAGCCCTCAGAGAAAAGTGCCCAACCGCCCCCGTCTCCCTGCCCTCTGGTTGCGCTTGGAGGAAAGCACTAAATCACTCGCACTTGGAGAAAAGCGCCCGGTCGCTTCCGTCTCCCTGACCTCCAGCCGTGCTCCGAGCTCACCCAGACTGTGACCGGGTCAAGGTAAGCCCGAGTTGAGAGCTCATTCCTCGGCTTTGTTGCTGTAGCCGGCTTCCCCACTCTAATACCTGCGAGCTGTGCAACACTCAGACACCCCCGGTCCTTCCATGACCCCGTGGGACCTGGGGTTATGCTGACCCCGTGTGGGCTTCTCCCCAGTTTAGCCTCTGGAGCGATGTCCCTCTGTGGAGCCGACTTTTAAAAGTCTTGATTTTGTGCTCCTTTGCTCTGCCGCTTGCCGGGAGCCAGCCCCTCCCCCCGCGGTCTATCTTCCCGTCACTTTGGATTCACTTTTCTGCAGGTCCTACCTTTCAGAAAGTGATCGATTTTCTGTTTCTGGAATTGTTGCTCTTCTCTTCGATTTCCCATTGGATTTGTAGGTGTTTGCAATGGTTAGATAAGCTATCTAGCTGATTCCTGCTACCTGAGGTCATCTCAGTCTGCTACTTCTCCACCATCTCCTGGTCTTTTTTTTTTTTTTAATTTGTTTATTTATTTAAAGGTATTGGCATATAATTGTATGGCACACAATGTTACATCAGTTTCAGTTATACAACAAACATAGCGATTCAACGATTCTATACATTACTCAGTGCTCATCACAACAAATAAACTCTTAATTCCCATTCATCTATTTCACCCTTCCCTCTTCCCACCTGCCCTCCAACAGCCATCATTTTATTCTCTATAGTTAAGAGTCTTTTTTTGGTTTGTCTCTATTTTTCTTTGTTCATTTGGTTTGTTTCTTAAATTTCACATATGAGTGAAATCATATGGTATTTGTCTTTCTCTGACTGACTTATTTCATTTAGCATTATACTCTCTAGATTCATCCATGTTGTTGCAAGTCAAAAGATTTCATTCTTTTTTATGGCTGAGTAATATATATATATATATATATATATATATATATACACACACACACACACACACATATATGGCACATATTCTTTTTCCATTCATTTAGTGATGGCTACTTAAGCTGCTTCCATAATTTGACTATTATAAATAATGCTGCAGTGAACATAGGGGTTCATATATCTTTCTGAATTAGTGTTTGCATATTCTTTGGGTAAATGCCAAGTAGTGGAATTTCTGGATCATATGGTAATTCTATTTTTAATTTTTGAGGAACCTCCATACTGTTTTCTTGAGTGGCTGCACAAGTTTGCATTCCCACCCACAGTGCAAGAGGGTTCCTCTGTCTCCACATCTTCACCAACACTTGTTGTTGTTTCTTCTATTGTTGATTTTAACCATTCCAACGGGTATGAGGTGATATCTCATTGTAATTTTGATTTGCATTTCCCTGATAATGAGCAATGTGGAGAATCTTTTCATGTGTCTGTTGGGCATCTGGATGTCTTCGTACAAATGTCGGTTTATGTCTTCTCGCTGCTTTTTTTCCTTTTTTACTGGATTATTTATTTAGTGTTGAGTTCTATAAGTTCTTCATGTATTTTGGATATTAACCCCTTATTGTATATATCATTTGCAAATGCCTTCTCCCTTTCAAAGTAGGTTGCTTTTTTTTTTCATTGACGGTTTCCTTCACTGTGAAAAAGATTTTTATTTTGTTGTAGTCCCAAAAGTTTATTTTTTATTTTTTTAATTTCTTTTCAGCGGAAGAGAATTCATTGTTTATGCACCACACCCAGTGCTCCATGCAATCCGTGCCTTCCCTAATACCCACCACCTGGCTCTCCCAACCTCCCACCCCTGCCCCTTCAAAACCCTTAGGTGGTTTTTCAGAGTCGATAGTCTCTCATGGTACAACTCCCCTTCCAACTTCCTTCAACTCCCTTCTCCTCTCGTCTCCCCATGTCCTCGATGTTATTTGTTATGCTCCACAAATAAGTGAAACCATATGATAATTGACTCTCTCTGCTTATCTCACTCAGCATAATCTCTTCCAGTCCGTCCATGTTGCTACAAAAGTTGGGTATTCATCCTTTCTGATGGAGGCATAATACTCCAGAGTGTATATGGACCACATCTTCCTTATCCATTCATCCGTTGAAGGGCATCTTGGTTCTTTCCACAGTTTGGCAACCATGGCCATTCCTGCTATGAACATTGGAGTACAGATGGCCCTTCTTTTCACTACATCTGTATCTTTGGGGTAAATACCCAGTAGTGCAATTGCAGGGTCATAGGGAAGCTCTATTTTTAATTTCTTGAGGAATCTCCACACTGTTCTCCAAAGAGGCTGCACCAACTTGCATTCCCACCAACAGTGTAAGAGGGTTCCCCTTTCTCCACATCCTCTCCAACACACGTTGTTTCCTGTCTTGCTAATTTTGGCAATTCTAACTGGAGTAAGGTGATATCTCAATGTGGTTTTAATTTGAATCTCCCTGCTGGCTAGTGATGATGAACATTTTTTCATGTGTCTGATAGCCATTTGTATGTCTTCATTGGAGAAGTGTCTGTTCATGTCTTCTGCCCATTTTTTGATATAATTATCCGTTTTGTGTCTGTTGAGTTTGAGAAGTTCTTTATAGATCCTGGATATCAAACTTTTGTCTGTACTGTCATTTGCAAATATCTTCTCCCATTCCCTGGGTTGCCTCTTTGTTTTCTTGCCTGTTTCGTTTGCTGTCCAGAAGCTTTTGATCGTTATGATGTCCCAAATGTTCACTTTTGCTTTTGTTTCCCTTGCCTTTGGAGACATAACTTGAAAGAGTTTGCTGTGGCTGATATCAAAGAGGTTACTGCCTATGTTCTCCTCTAGGATTCTGATGGATTCCTATCTCACATTGAGGTCTTCTATCCATTTTGAGTTTTTCTTTGTGTACGGTGTAAGAGAATGCTCGAGTTTCATTCTTCTACATATAGCTGTCCAACAAGAGCCCATGACCTGAGGGATTCCCTGGTGGAATTCTACCAAACTTTCAAAGAAGAAATAACACCTATTCTCCTGAAGCTGTTTCAAAAAATTGAAGCAGAAGGAAAACTTCCAGACTCTTTTTATGAAGCCAGCATTATCCTGATCCCCAAACCAGGCAAAGACCCCACCAAAAAGGAGAATTTCAGACCAATATCACTGATGAATATGGATGCTAAGATTCTCAACAAGATCCTAGCAAACAGGATCCAACAGCACATTAAAAAGATTATCCACTGTGACCAGGTGGGATTCATCCCTGGGTTACAAGGATGGTTCGACATTCCCAAATCCACTGGTGTGATAGAACAAATCAATAAGAAAAGAGAGAAGAACCACATGATCCTCTCAGTTGATGCAAAAAAAATCATTTGACAAAATCCAGCATCCTTTCCTGATTAAAATGCTTCAAAGTGTAGGGATAGAGGGAACATTCCTGAACTTCATAAAATAAGTCTATGAGAAACCCACAGGAAATATTATCCTCCATGGGAAAAAGCTGACAGCCTTCCTGTTGAGCTCAGGAACACAACAAGAATGACCACTCTCACCACTCTTGTTCAACATAATATTAGAAGTCCTAGCAACAGCAATCAGACAACAAAGAGAAATAAAAGGTATCCAAATTGGCAAGGAAGAAGTCAAACTCTCTCTCTTTGCAGATGACATGATTCTTTAGATGGAAAACCCAAAAGACTCCACCCCTAAACTACTAGAACTCATACAGCAATTCAGTAACATGGCAGGATACAAAGTCAATGTACAGAAATCAGTGGCTTTCTTATACACTAACAATGAAAATACAGAAAGGGAAATTAGAGAATTGATTCCATTTACTATAGCACCAAGAACCATAAGATACCTGGGAATAAACCAAACCAAAGAGGTAAAGGATCTGTACTCAAGGAACTACAGAACACTCATGAAAGAAGTTGAAGAAGACTCAAAAAGATGGAAGACCATTCCATGCTCTTGGATCAGAAGAATAAACATTGTTAAAATGTTTATACTGCCTAGAGCAATCTATACTTTTAATGCCATTCTGATCAAAATTCCACCGGTATTTTTCAGAGAGGCTGAGGAAATAATCCTAAAATTTGTATGGAATCAGAAGAGACCCCTAATTGCTAAGGAAATATTGAATAACAAAAATACAACTGGGGGCATCACATTACCTGATTTCAAGCTTTACTACAAAGCTGTGATCACCAAGACAGCATGGTACTGGCATAAAAACAGACACATAGCCCAGTGGAACAGAGTAGAGAGCCCAGATATGGACCCTCAACTCTATGGTCAGATAATCTTTGACAAAGCAGGAAAAAATATACAGTGGAAAAAAGACAGTCTCTTCAATAAATGTTCTTGGGGGAAAAAAAGGACAAGTTTTTGAGGAAGAAGGACATGGGAGTGTGAAGTCGAGAGTCAGTCTGAATAAGGATTATTATGAGCAGGTTTCCAAACATAGACAGAAGGTAAATGGTCAGGAAAACACGGAACAGCAAGATCTGGATCTTTGGATCCTGTGAAAGTCCCAGCAAGATGAATTCAGCCACAGAAGTTTGGTTTCCTTCTCCCATGGATGTTTATTGCTATTTCCCTGTCATCAGAAAGAAAACGCATGCATTCTGAATGTTCAATTTTTGCAAGCTTTATAAACAAGCACAATGAGAATGAGTATACCTGTTGGACTATTGGATTTCAGATGCTTCCTAGTATGTGTGCCAGTTAGCATTAGGATGCATAGTTTTTATGTACATTTTTCTTTCCTTGATCCACTTGGTAGGCTGAGTATTGCACTCAATATGGCTTCTCAAATAATTCTGAGGTGAACATATTGCTAAATTACTATGAAGTTTTATCAGAGGAATTCTCTTTGATTCAATTTAATTTTTTTATCTCAATAAATATTTTTAATATAACAAATATATAAAAATAAATATTCTGGATTAGCAATCTGAGAATGAGATGAACTTGTTTAGTCAATAAAAAACACTTACGTTTTTATAATTCAAAACCAAAACACAGAGGTCAATGACAAATTTGTTTATGATAGAGTAGGAAGTTCAAATATGGTTTAGAGAATCAACAGATGAATTGTAGCTATTAGTTCTTGCTTGTTTCCATAGCATTTTTTAAAGAGGCTTCTCTTTTTTTTAAGGTTTTATTTATTTGAAAGACAGAGAGAGATCACAGTAGGCAGAGAGGCAGGCAGAGAGAGAGAGGAGGAAGCAGGCTCCCCGCTGAGCAAGAGCCTGATGCAGGGCTCGATCCCAGGACCTTGAGATCATGACCTGAGCCGAAGGCAGAGGCTTAACCCACTGAGCCACCCAGGCACCCCAAGAGGCTTCTTAAATAGCAGTCCAAACAGGGTAAAGGAAGAAAAGAAAAATTTATATCCATGGATCATAACCCTGGGCCTGGAAGAAATATTTCACAGGACAAAGAATCATGAAAAAATGTGGCTTTAAAAATGCAACTTAATGATACTTGAGTGTCTAGGGTCCTGTTCTATATCAACAACAACAACAAAAAAAAGCTGGTACTAAGTGGGAGCTTGAACTTCTGAACTAGATATTAGTGAATTTTATGGTTCCATAACATCCAGTCTCAGCTCACCTCTGACCTCCGCTTCAGCAGTAGTGGACAATTTTGACTTGCTTGGCTCTGCTGACATTGTACTTTAAGGACCTCCTGCCTGGTCTATTGGCATTCTGCCTAACATGTTGGCAGTATGGGCAAGTTAATGCCCCGGAGGCAGTCTTTAACCAGAGGACAATGGAAATTGATGAATAAAGACACCAGATATTTCTGGAAGTTACTCTGTATGCTTCTTATGGGAGTTAAGTCCACCATTGACTATGTCATGTTTTTATTATTACTATTACTATTATTATTATATCCTCTAAGGAGCTTTTCCAGAATTTTTTTCTTAATCTTCAATTCCCATGAAAGTTTAACAGCACAAATGTACTGTACATCTGTTTATATACTGCAGCCCTCTAGAGGGCCAACAAACCATTGCAATATTTCAGATATCTTTCTTCTTCTAAGAACTTTGGCATCTACATGGCCCCCATAGAGAATGTATGGCCTAGAGTAACAATTTTAATAATCCAAACTTCATTGGTGTTTAGTCGCATCTTGCCTTAACTCTTACTGCTTCCTTACACCACTTCCTGGAATCACTTGTCAAATAAGCTATCTGCACCAAAGTTCTTTTCTTGGGCTCTGCTTTCAGGCACCTACACTAAAAGGGAAAAGTCTCCTGAGATAGAGACTAAATTAAGGCAATATGGCAAGTCTTCCTTCTTCAACCAGGGAGTCCCACCTGTGTCTGATAATAATGACTAACACTTACTGAGTGGTTACTATGTGTCTGGAACAGTTCTAAGTACTTCATATGTTTTAATTTATTTAATCTTCACAATAACCCTATGAGGAAGTATTTCCAATCTCTATTTTACACCTGGAGAAATTAAAGGGTAGAAATGCTAAGTAACCTACCAGTCGCTGAGACCAATTGTCAGAATTGGAATCTAAAGCCCTAAAGCCTTGTCCTAGCATGTGAGGTTTTAAATCTTCAATCTTATTTCAGTCACAATTCTAACTTCAGAAGCTAGTACTGAAAAATCCAATCATGTAGATGGATATGGCACAGAGAAATCCAAGCAATCCTTAAGAGACCAAGAAATTATCCTCAGTCTCAAACATGTTCATAAATGGCTTGGCTCCTAAAGTTGGCTAAAGTTAATGTCTTCACATTGTTGTCAATTAGAAAATAAACTGAAAAGAACTAAGCCTTGTAGTAAGGTTCCAGTAAAACTTTTTAAGTTTAGGGAGGATATTTGTAGTTAAAGAGAGGACTCAAGATCCAAGTAGAACAACCAATCAGATTTAAGGGTTATATGGCACATCTGCTAGGAGGGGCGAACATGGTGCAAGATCAATTTGATTCTGGTGCTACTGCTGACTATATGGTTGTCATAAATTTATCATTAACAGTCCAGTTATTAGGTTATATTTATAATGTAGAATATTTAGTAAGAGGTAAAGGAATCTAAGTATTATGTATAGGATCTTGTACACTGTGTAGCAGGACATGATACTACTAGTATTACTACTAATACTAACATTCTAATCATAATAGTAACAACAACATGGACTAAAAAACTTACACTTTATGGCACTTAACATGTTCCTGGTACCCATATAGGCATTTAATATTTATTAACTTATTTAATCTTCAGAATAGTCTCAAAGAGGTAGACTACTGTATTCCCATTTTATAAATGTGAGTTCCAAATTTCAGGGAGTATATATAAAATACTTTCAGGGCTATAGAGCTAGTAAATTATTGAATGAGGATTCAGTCCCAGGTAATCTGATTCTAGAGGCCAAAGCTGATATTGTCCTACTGAATAGGAAGGAGTACAGATTCTATTTTTAGAGAGACATTCTGGAACCAGATTCAAAGTCCACAGAAGAAGACATAAATGCAATGAATGACAGAATTAGGATTTGTAATGTAAGGCAAAGGCTCATGGTATTACACAGAAAAGAAACAAACTTGCTATCTTTCTGTAGTGTGGAATCAAGGCACAGGTGGTTAAGCAGAATCAATGCAAATATCTGCAACATCTTAATATTCCTCAAAGTTGGTTTGTTGCTCTTCCTTCTTTATTTATGTGTTCTTTAGGGATCTCATTTAAGTCCCTTGGCCAAACTATCAGTTATATCTAGACTACCTCGAAAGTTATCTGACAACTAAACTAAAAGGCAACCTACAGAACGGGAAAAGATATTTGCAAATACTGTATCTGATAAAGGACTAGTATCCAAGATACATGAAGAACATATGGAACTCAACACCAAAAAAAGAAAAAATAATAATCCAGTCAAGGAATGGGCAGAAGATGTGAACAGATACTTCTCCAAAGAAGACATACACATAGAAAACAGACACATGAAAAAATGCTCAACATCAGGTGTCATCAGGGAAATACAAATCAAAACGTCAATGAGATACCATCTTATACCAGCCAGAATGGCTAAAATTAATAAGACAGGAAATAAAAAATGGTGTCAAGGATGTGGAAAAAAGAATTAGCCAAGACTAACCCTCTTACACTGTTGGTGGGAATGCAAGCTGGTATAGCCACTCTGGAAAACAGTACGGAGTTTCCTCAAGAAGTTAAAACTAGAACTATCCCATGACCCAGCAATTGCACTACTGGGATATTTACTCCAAAGATACAGATATAGTGAAATGATGGGGCACATGCACCCCAATGTTCATTAATAGCAATGTCCTCAACAGGCAAACTGTGGAAGGAGCCAAGATGTCCTTCAATAGATGAATGGATAAAGAAGATATGGTCCCTATATACAATGGAATATTACTCAGTTACCAGAAAGGATGAATATTCACCATTTGCATTGACATGGATGGAACTACAAGGGATTACACTAAGTGAAATAAATCAAACAGAAAAAGACAATTATCATACAGTTTCACTCATATGTAGAATATAAGAAACAGTGCTGAGGACCATAAAGGAAGGGAGGGAAAACTGAATGGGAAGAAATCTGAGGATAAAAAACCATGAGAGACTCTTAACTATGGAAAACAAACTGAGGGTTGCATCAGAAGGGGATGTGGATGGGGGATGGGATAACTAGGTGATGGGCAGTAAGGATGGCAGGTGATGTGATAAGCACTAGGTGTTATATGCAATTGGTGGTTGAACATTATATCTGAAACTAATGATGCACTATATGTTGGCCAATTGTAGATAATTTTTTTTAAAAAGGGGAAAAATGTTATCAGACAACTGACCACTATTTCTAAGCTTGAATTCTACATTTTCATTTTTATTTCTGGATATTTTTTTCAAGTTTTTATTTAAATTCTAGTTAATTAACATATATGGTAAAAATTGGCTTCAGGTGTAGAATTACATGATTCATCACTTACATATAACACACAGAGCTCATCACAAGCGCCCTTCTTAATGCCCATCACCCATTTAGCCCATCCCCTGCCTACCTCCCTCCATCCACTCTCAGTTCATTCTCTATGGTTAAGAGTCTCTTATGGTTTTAATTTGAATCTCCCTGATGGCTAGTGATGATGAACATTTTTTCATGTGTTTGATAGCCATTTGTATGTCTTCATTGGAGAAGTGTCTGTTCATATCTTCTGCCCATTTTTTGATATGATTGTCTGTTTTGTGTGTGTTGAGTTTGAGGAGTTCTTTATAGATCCTGGATATCAATCTTTTGCCTGTACTGTCATTTGCAAATATCTTCTCCCATTCCGTGGGTTGCCTCTCTGTTTTCTTGACTGTTTCCTTTGCTGTGCAGAAGCTTTTGATCTTGATGAAGTCCCAAAAGTTCATCTTAGCTTTTGTTTCTTTTGCCTTTGGAGACATATCTTGAAAGAAGTTGCTGTGCCTGATATCAAAGAGATTACTGTCTATGTTCTCCTCTAGGATTCTGATGGATTCCTGTCTCACGTTGAGGTCTTTTATCCATTTTGAGTTTATCTTTGTGTACGGTGTAAGAGAATGGTCGAGTTTCATTCTTCTACATATAGCTGCCCAGTTTTCCCAGCACCATTTATTGAAGAGACTGTCTTTTTTGAGATATCACCTTACACCAGTTAGAATGGTCAAAATTAGCAAGACAGGAAACAACATGTGTTGGAGGGGATGTGGAGAAAGGGGAACCCTCTTACACTGTTGGTGAGAATGCAAGTTGGTGCAGCCTCTTTGGAGAACAGTGTGGAGATTTCCTCAAGAAATTAAAAATAGAACCTCCCTATGACCCTGCAATTGCACTACTGGGTATTTACCCCAAAGATACAGATATAGTGAAAAGAAGGGCCATCTGTACCCCAATGTTTATAGCAGCAATGGCCACGGTTGCCAAACTGTGGAAAGAACTAATGCCCTTCAACGGATGAATGGATAAGGAAGATGTGGCCCATATACACTATGGAGTATTATGCCTCCATCAGAAAGGATGAATGCCCAACTTTTGTAGCAACATGAATGGGACTGGAAGAGATTATGCTGAGTGAAATAAGTCAAGCAGAGAGAGTCAATTATCATATGGTTTCACTTATTTGTGGAGCATAACAAATAGCATGGAGGACAAGGGGAGTTAGAGAGGAGAAGGGAGTTGGGGGAAATTGGAAGGGGACATGAACCATGAGAGACTATGGACTCTGAAAAACAATATGAGGGTTTTGAAGGGGCGGGGGGTGGGAGGTTGGGGGAACCAGGTGGTGGGTATTAGAGAGGGCACGGATTGCATGGAGCACTGGGTATGGTACAAAAAACAATGAATACTGTTATGCTGAAAATAAATTTTTAAAAAATTAAAAATAGGAAAAAAAAGGAGTCTCTTATGGTTTACTTTCCTCTCTCTCTTTTTTCTCCCCTTTCCCTACGTTCATCTGTGGTTTTTTTTTCTTAAACTCCATATATGAGTGAAATCATATGGTATTTGTCTTTCTCTGATTGACTGATTTTGCTTAGCACAATATACCGTGGCTCCATCCATGTCACTGCAATATTTGTGATAGAACATTTAGCTTATGCCTAAAAATGAACTGATTTAGAAGTTAATTTTACTCCACAAATAATTTTTAACTTTAGGGACCCCATTCCTGGAAATACCACTGCCATTTTCCCTAAACATCATGACCTAAAAATAGAAAATCAGCTTTGACTTCTTTTATCCTCCTTTTTTTCAGGATGATCACTCATCAAGTTCACCTTTTCAATCATCTTTCAAATCTCTAGCTTCTCACTGCCATTGTCATTCTTGCTAGTCTAATATGTTGTTCAATTCTGCTTGTATTATCACAATACCCTTCTAATTTTTTCATACCCTAGAATTAAATACATCTTGTACTCTACTAACTGAAGAATCTTCCAAAGTAAGTTGGTTTAATATATCCATTAAATAAACTCCAAATTCTCTAGATGAGCATTTAAAGCCTACCACATGCTTATCCCAATGTCCTTCCTATTTCTTTTTTTCCAAGATTTAATTTATTAATTGTTCAGAGAGAGAGCAGGGTACAAGCAGGGAGATCAGCAGACTCCCTGCTAAGTATGCAGGACTTGATCTAAGGACCCTGGGGTGACTTGAGTGGAAGGCAGACATTTAACTGACTGAGCCATCCAGGCATCCCTCTCCTTTCTGTTTCTTCCTTAGAGGTGTCTTTGTTTCAGTGAAATCAAGTTGTTAATGAACCATTGATATTAGATTCTAAGAGCCTGGTAAAGTAAAACAAAACAAAACAAAACAAAAACAAAAAACAGAGATAACAAGAATATGTCATATGAGAGAATGGCTTAAAAATTATGAGAATATCATGTGCTCACTTAGAAAAAATGTGGAATTTCTAGAGGCAAAAACCAATTTTTAAAAATTCTGAGTTACCAGTAAAAAAGCAGGAATATAAAGGGACTGAAAACCATAGGAAATACTCTATTGGTTTTTAAATATTTATAATTTATAAAGCTCTGACACATATGGTTTTATAGATATATCCCATATAAACATCAAGGAATGGATAACTCTTAACATTTAAATTATACCATGGGATAAAAAAAAAATAGCATTTTGACAGTTTCAAGTTACAAAAACCCATCTCAAACTATTTGAAAAGAAATCTATTGCTATGGTAATTGATAAGGGCTGAATTCAGAATATGATTTATCCAATGGTTTAACATGACAAGAAAACTGAGTTTTCTTTCTTTTTTTAAATTTTAAATTCTATCATTCTAAGTGCCACCCTTATCTTGAGAAAGGCTCCATTTATTATCCTAAGATGATGACAAAAATCTTCCAGGGTTACTGCCCCACTCAAATATAAGAGGAGAGACAGAGCATATTTGACCAAGCTTTCTGCCAAAATTTCTGAGATTCAGCCTGATTGGGACATATCATTTTAGCAATGGAGGTGAGGGAAGGAGGAATTAATTCAGTCTAGGTCAAGTACTGGGAACTAGTATGGAGTTATGTGTACTGACTACCAAGGCTATAGGCCACAAACAGACCTCTCCTTAATGTTTTCTTCCCTCTTATCCTTTGTATATGCTTTCAGGAAAATAAACTATCTCATAAGGTCGCCACCCTTCAAGGTGTGTAGGGAAAAAGAAAAGATAAGGGGTGAGTTTCAGGGATGCTGATAATTTTGTTTTTCTTAAGATGAATGCTGACCACATGGCTATACTCATGATGTGAAAATTCATTGAATGTACACCTATAATTTGTGTACTTATCTGCAGATATGTTATGCTTTAATATGAAAGTTTAGTTTAAAATAGAATATTTGGCAAGTAAAATTATGTTGTCTCAGAAAAGAGCACTCTTTTAAGATAATTGATCATAGTAAATTATCTAAATGAATTAACTGTAATTTATTCAAGATTTTATATTATATATTTTTTTAATTTTCTAGATTTACAATCTTGAAAAGAATAGAAGAGGAAGAGATTGAAGAGAGGATAAAGAGAAGAAGAGAAGGAGGCAGAGGGAAGAGAAGGTGAAGGAGGAGGAGAAGAAGGAGAAGGTGGGAGGGAGAGGAGGAGGGGAAGGGAAAATAGGAGGGGAGAAGAAAAAGAAGTTCTTCATGAAAATTATAAAATATTACCAACACAGTTCAACATAGTGAATTTTTTCTAACATTTACCATAATTTTGTATCCTCAGAAAGCAGACTCAGAAAAGAATCCCCAGACACATGAAGCAAACTGGTTATGCTAATAAGGGTTTTTCTAACTTAGCAATAAGAAAGAGTAAGTTCTTTGTTTCCTCCACCTCACCTACATGACTCAGTTAATTCTATATTCACTGCTACTTTCAACACCCCACTTCTTATATCAATTTATTATTTTTATAATGTGTTGTTTGTAAGCAAAAGAAAACCAACACGCTTACAAAAAAAGTGTTTATAAAAAGTGCTTATAAACTGGGGCACCTGGGTGGCTCAGTGGGTTCGAGCCTCTGCCTTCAGCCAAGATCATGATCTCAGGGTCCTGGGATCGAGTCCCACATCTGGCTCTCTCTGCTAAGCAGAGAGCCTGCTTCCCCCCTCCCTCTGTCTGACTCTCTGTCTGCTTGTGATCTTTCTCTGTCGAATACGTAAATAAAAAATCTTTAAAAAAAAGTGCTTATAAACCAAACTATGGAAAGAACGTAGATGTCCATCAACAGATGAATGGATAAAGAAGATGTGGCGTATATCTGTACAATGGAATACTATGTAGCCATCAAAAGAAACAAATCTTGCCATTTGGAATGACGTGGATAGAACTAGAGGGTATCATGCTTAGTGAAATAAGTCAATCGGAGAAAGACAACTATCATATGATCTCCCTGATACGAGGGAGAGGAGATGCAACATGGGGGGTGAAGGGGGTAGGAGAAGAGTAAATGAAACAAGATGGGATTGGGAGGGAGACAAACCATAAGTGACTCTTAATCTCACAAAACAAACTGAGGGTTGATGGGGGAGGAGGGTTGGGGGGGTGGTGTTATGGACATTGGGGAGGGTATGTGCTATGGTGAGTGCTGTGAAGTGTGTAAACGTGGAGATTCACAGACCTGTACCCCTGGGGGAAAATATATATATATATATATGTTTATAAAAAATAAAATTATTAAAAAAAATAAATAAAAAAAAAATAACTAGAGGGTAGTATGCTGAGCTAAATAAGTCAACCAGAGAAAGACAATTATCATATGATCTCTCTGATATGAGGAATTTGAGAGGCAGGGTAGGGAGTTATGGGGGCAATGAAGGAAGAAATGAAACAAGGTGGGGTCAGGAGGGAGAAAAACCATAAGAGACTCTGAATCTCATGAAACAAATTGAGGTTTACTGGGAGGTGGGGGGTAAGGATAGGTGGCTGGGTTATGGAAATTGGAGAGGGTATATGCTATGGTGAGTGCTGTGAAATGTGTAAGCCTGATGATTCACAGACCTGTACCTCTGCAGCAAATAATACTTTGTATGTCAATAAAATAAATAAAAGTGCTATTAAACAATGAGAATTTATAGATTTTAATTACCTAAAATCCAGGCAGTGCTGGCCTCAGGTGAGGTTCTATCGAGACACTCAACATGTTTCTTTACAGCTTTCCACATAGTCCTCATCATTGTCACCCTTATCCTAAAAGTTATGAGACCTACATGCTTTCTTGCCCACATCTAAGAATAAATACAGTTTCTTTGCAACAGGCAAAAATGTACTGAAATAAAGTCTAAGGTAGCATAGAATCATATTCCCTACAGAAGTACGGATCCACAAAACATCAGCGGATTTTAAGCAAAGGAACCAAGATATTAAAAACATAACTATCAAATACCTAATTCAGCTCTATATTTCCTGATTTATTTTATAATACATGCCAAATTCTGATACAAAAATATGATAAAGAAACACACACAGTGAAAGAAATTTCACCTTCAAATACAGATGCAAAAATTACAAATAAAATAACAACAAATGATAAATGGAAGTAGATTAATGAGGGATATATGATACCTACATAGAGTTTTATCAAGGAACATAGGTATTTTTGAACATTAAGGGATAAGAGGCATATGACAACATCAGTTGAGGAATATAAAAACACAAATACAGATTTCCAATTCTAATAATTGCTGGATACCTATATTAGACCAACCTTTCCACTGAAAACAATTATAAACCCATGAGACAAAGATCTTGGAAAGAAGAAGCACAGTATGGTGGGGCTGACAGCATTATTTTTTCCCATAAGGCGTCTGTGGATTCAAAAGAAGCAGCTGAGAATCTAATAAACTCAAGATCAAGTGGGGTCTGAGAGCCTAAAAAGTGAGGAAAATTTTTCAGTAGTTGTAAAATAGTGAGGGTGAGGAAGATAAAAATTAGAGCTTAAGGCTCACCAATGCAATACTAATAAATACTCCCAAGCATTACTTGAAGAGCTATACCTTTAGAATGAGGAGTGAAATGGAAATAAATAAACCATCTCATTTAATCAACACAATCTCTGATTTGCATAAAACAACCTTCTCTTTTCCTAGATCCCTAACTAAAGCAAAATAAATTGTCACTTGGAGAAGGTAACATATTTGGGACCTCAAATCAGTTTTATAATATTCCATGCACAGTATCATGGACTAAGCAAACTAAAACACAAAAACCAGAACTAGTTCTTAGAAGGAAAGATGAAAATAAAGGGAACTGGTGAGGCAGAGAGGAAGGGCATGAGGGACAGGGAGAGAGAGAGGGAGAGTGCCCAATAACATGAACAAACATGAAAAATCCAAATATTTGCATTATCAGATGTAATCTTTCAAATACTGTTGGTTCAAAATATTTATATTAAATAATAAGGTAGAGAATTTAATCAGAATATTAAAAACATTGGAAAAAATAATGTTTAGTTCTAAAAAATAAAATTATTAAAATGAGAACACAAAAGATGGTTTAACAGCATACAAGACACAGACAAAGATAGGACCAGGGAACAGGAAGATAGATAAGAAAATGTCCAAATGGAAGGATGGAGAACCAAAAAAAAAAAAAAAAAGAAGTAAAAATGAGACATGTGGAACATGTGACATAAAGTCCAAAAAGTACAATTTAAGTGTCAGAGGAAAAGAAAAGATAAAATAGGTTGAAAGAAACATTTAAGGAGGTGATGAGAATTTTTCAAAGCTGATTTAAAAAAATCAAGCTACATATTTAGTCAATCTGACAATGTGAAGCTAAATGATGGCTGTGTAAATTTAAATATCATAATGTATCTTTCAATAAATAGAAATGATAAAAAGAATTAAACTACACAAAAATCATGAGCTTATTATGACTAAACACAGAGAAAGTCTAAGCTTTAAATTACCTGAATTGGGGGCACCTGGGTGGCTCAGTGGGCTAAAGCCTCTGCCTTAGGTTCAGATCATGATCTCAGGGTCCTGAGATCCAGCCTGCATCCGGCTCTCTGCTCAGCAGGGAGCCTGCTTCCTCCTTTCTTTCTGCCTGCCTCTCTGCCTACTTGTGATCTCTCTCTCAAATAAATAAATAAAATCTTAAAAAAATTTTTTAATTACCTGAATTAGGGGGAAAAACTCCCACAAAATAAAGAAAATTCCCCTTCATATTCCTGAAGTAAATCTTTTCAGAAAGCTATAAAACTCCAGTGGAAACTGAATAGAATTTCTCTGTGGTATAATCAGAAAGACAAAATCTTATGCTGAGTGAAGTAAGTCAAGCAGAGAGAGTCAATTATCATGTGGTTTCACTTATTTGTGGAGCATAACAAATAGCATGGAGGACATGGGGAGTTAGGAGAAGACAGTTGGGGGAAATTGGAAGGGGAGGTGAACAATGAGAGACTATGGACTCTGAAAAACAATCTAAAGGGTTTGAAGAGGTGGGGGGGTGGGAGGTTGGGGGAACCATGTGGTGGGTATTAGAGAGGGCACGGATTGCATGGAGCACTGGGTGTGGTACAAAAAACAATGAATACTGTTATGCTGAAAATAAATTTTAAAAAATGTTTAAAAAAAAGAAAGAAAGAAAGAAAGACAAAATCCAGAGCCTTTTTTTGGTTCTGTTACCCTTTCTAGTCACTTTTTTTTCATTTTGTTGTCAAACGTTCCAATCACTCTGTCTTCTTTCATTGCCAAAGATATTGAAGATTAATTGGCCATATAGTTCTTTTAAGGAACTAATAGCAAAAGCAAGCAGTTTCTTTGTTATTCAGATATATCAATACAATTTGACATTCTTCTGTTAATTTTTCTTTTTCCCTCCATTTATTATACCTTCAAATATGTTATAATATTCTCTATACTAAGATGCATACATGTGCATGTGCACATACACACACACACACACACACAGCCTTCCTTTGGTCCTGCTACCTTTTCTAGTCACTAATTTTTTTCATTTTGTTATCAAACTTTACAATCACTCGGACTTCTTTCGTTGCCAAATATATTCATGATTGAAAATTTTCATCTATTTTTCCCTTTTTACCACTTTACCATTTTTTCATTTTTTACCATGACTACTGAAACTGACTTTCCAAAATTTCCATAATTTGCTACTCATCAAATATGATGCTTTTCCTGACTCCATTCTTATTAGTTGGTAGGTTAGTTAGGGTTTTTGGCAGTTTGACACTCCTTCTCAAAACTCTTCTCCATTTCGTTATTTTAAATCTAATTTCCTGAACCCAAAGTTATTCAATATTTGATTTTGTCTCGTATATATTCCAGCCACTAGGTTAAATGCAAAAGTTTCTTATGACAGCCAGTGTTTCTACAAACAGCCTCCTTTCTTTACGTTTTTCTTGTGTCTTTCCAGTACCACTTCCATAGCTGGGAAGGTTGTTCTTTTCTAGTCCCTACCTGAACCCAACCCAGTTCCATCTCATCACTCTCAGGATTTTGTCTTTCCAATTATACCACAGAGAAATTAAAAGCCTCAACATAAATAAGTTCAGCCTCTCACCTCTCCAAACACACATGCCTACAAACCTGTAGCAATCCATCCTTTCCTCACAGGGAAGATTTGTCTTTAAAGAAAAGGAAAGAAAAAAGAAAAAGAAAGAAAAAAAAAGTTGTCTTAACTATAATAAGGATATTTCCCTGTGCCCAACTCCCCATACCTCTTTTCTGGTTATTTCTCTAACAATTATAACCTCTTTTTTCCCTTTATCTTCCCTATCTCTTATGTTATTCCTTTTCCTTCTAATAAAAGAATATTTATCATCTTACCCTTCACTCTAAGATTCCACACATATTATGCTTTTCATCTCTTCAATGAATCTATACTGCACTATTCAAAGGGAACTTTCAATGGCCAAACATGCTAATTTTGCTTTACCATGCTTATCTGACTTGATCTCTTAGTCATAGTTAAAACTGTAGATACTCTTAAAGATGTATTCCCCCTTTCCTTCTCTTACTCCTTTTTTTCCTATAATGACATCTCTTCCTTTATCATCTTTTTCCTTCTACTCATCATTTAATTGACATCTTCCTCTTTTCTTCACTTTCTGAGTCTACACATTCTCTCTGAATGACCTCATCTCCTCCTCTGACTTCAGCTATCATTTAATTGTTGATGACTTCTAAATTTCTGTAAGCCATTAAGGCTTTTTTTTTTCAAAGTTCTGATTCACATATCAAACATGTTAGTGTACCTCTAAAAATACCCTTGTGTATATAACAGATGATGATAAAAATGGAAAAAAAAGAAAAAAAAAGAAATTTTGATGATGATGATGATAATGACAGCATAAATTTTGAAGACGAGCTTAGTTTGCATCTGAGCTCTATAAATTAATACACAGATCATCTTGAGTAAGAAATTTATGTTATATAAGTCTCAGTTTACATATCTGTAAAATGAAGATAATAGTATTTTATTACTCCATTTGTTTCAAGAATTAAAGGTAATAATCTATATAAACACAGTTATTATTTGGTACATGATACATTTTAATTATCTATAGTAATAACAAGCATGTATTACTTAATGCACACATAGGGCCCACTCTACAAACATTTTCTCATTTAAATTTCAATTTAGCACAAACAAAACTGAAACTATTGTACTCCTGTTTTTTCCATAATTTATTTTCTACATAAATACTCCCTTTTTTTCTTATGCCAACACAGGTACTAAGACAACTAAGGTTGGGAAAGGGAGCCATTTTCTCTTCCTTCCTTTCCTTTCTACTATTGGACAGTTAGGTCAATAGATTGTATCTCAGACCTCAAATCTCTCTCTTGCCCCCTATTTCCAGTTATGACCAACCTACTTTCTGACCCTATATTTTCTATTTTTTATACCTCTATGATGTCTGTCTCTTGCATTGATCTTTCAAAACATAGAATAGAATAATCTTTAGAAAGTGATAATAGTATCATTTTCAACTCCCCATTAAACCACTTCAGTGATTCTCCATTGTTTATAGCCTGAAGTCCGAATGCATGACCAAATCCTACAGCATCTCTGCCTGGTTGCAAATGTCTGCAAAGCCATCTTTCCCCACTTCCTAACTCCTAACCCAAGCTCCTGACATACCCAAAGGTACATGAACCTGTGTCTCTGCCTGTGCCATTTCCTCTTTGGAAGTTCACTTCTGCTTTATCAACTAGATAAACTCCTAGTACCCTTTAGTACTCTCCTCTAGTGTCACTTCTTCACCCAAGCTTTCAAGAAGTCCATTAAGCTGAGTTGTTATTTTCCATCTCTTTGCTTCTCTAGGTTTCATAACTACCACTATTAATACATATTTTCTATCATATAATATATATTTACTTTCTACACAGCTTTTTAATATTTAATGAATTCTTCAAAGACAAAGATTGTCAGTGATTTTATCTCCATCTCTTGACACAGAAGTTTTTCAATAAATATCTATTTAACAAATCAATAAGTGTATATCCCATGCACATATCATCACACACATTCATACATATTTTTACTTATATTCCCAAGCACAAGCACTTATACAACGAGGAACAAAAAAATGGGTTAAGAATTAAGAAAAATACAATATCTAGTAGCATGGATGCCCAAAGATGATGAACAGGAAAAATAAGGCATGTTCACCTGGGTTTGGGAGTTGGTAAAGTTGCAGAAATAATGGGATTTTTCTTCCTACCTTAAGCTCCAGAAGAAACAAAGATTATAATTTAGCCAAACACTTTACCTTCCACGTACTTCCACGTAAGATCAGGGTAAAGTATATACACTGTGACAGAGATGATAGAGCAATGTATTGGGTCTTACAATAACAAAAGTCCTCAAAAGCTGTCATATTTGGGGCACCTGGGTGGCTCAGTCAGTTAGCCATCTGCCTTCAGCCGGGGTCATGATCCCATGGTCCTGGAATCAAGTCTTGAGTCAGGTTCCTTACCCACTGGGGAGCCTGCTTCTCCCTCTCCTCCTCATTCATGTGCTCTCTCCTGCCATCTCTGTCTCTCTCTCAAATAAATAAATAAAAATCTTTTTTAAAAAAAGATGAAATATTCATCTCAATTTCTAGAGTCAGAAATTTTCAAAATCAAAATACCAGGTTTCCATGTAGCCTTCTGCCTGTAGCAATTGGCAACATACAGCGGGATGGGAACAGAGTCAGCAAAGCCAGTTGTTAGAAAATGCGGTCAGTGTGGAAGGTTATTACCCTACATATTTTAGGGTAAAAATCCCAATTTTATTTCTGCTGTATAGAATTTGACCCTGCAGAAACCTTGGAGCAGAATTTCTGTACTGAGTTCTTGAAAGGAGAATTAAAAATAAGTGCCCTTCCACATACCAAAAAAAAGAAAGATGGTGTTGAAGAGGAAAGACCAATTCCTCACAAACGTTGGAGGAGCTCCTGAAGAAATATAGTCCCCTGGACAATTACCTCCTTTTACCTGCTAGGATTAGGTAAACACAGAGCAGTGGAGTCACTGATGAAGGGATCACGGGCTGAGTAGAGGATGGCAACAATTGCAGCCTGAAGACCCAAATCCCACTTGACAGTTTTCACTGGATTTTTATTCCTACATATTCAGATTATTTCTCTATCCTAAACCTTCAATCACTTGTCAAAGACACAAACCTAAATTCTCCAAGGACCTGAACAGTGAATTTTCCTAAGAGGAAGTTATTAAAAATGAAGTCCTGAGAGCTGTGGTAAACAGTGTGTTCCCATGAGTCTGACTTCATAAAATTGTCTGAAGTTTTTTGTATTATGCTTGTAGACAGAGTTTACAATCCCTGGATCTCCCTTGATTTCAAACTTTATTAAAAAGAGACAAAATGTTAAATAGGCATATGAAATCCAGTGTACATTTGTTATCCAACCTGGTAATTCTATTATCAGATTCCTAAGAAAAATGAAAAAATTTGTCAACAAAAATTTATAATTGTTCTTATCATCTTTATTCAAACTAGCCAAAAACATGAAAAAACAAGTGTGTATCAATAGAAGAATGCACAAATAAAACTGTGGTGTATCCCTCTGATGCATCCATTAAACAGGATACTACTCAGGATTTTTGAAACAACGAACTACTGATAAAGGCAACGTCATGTTTGAATCCCAAAAACATTGCGCTGAACAAAAGAACTAGACAAAAAAGAGTTCATACTGTATGATTCCATTTTTATGAAATTCTTGGATCAATGGTTACTTGGGGATTGGTGTGGTATTTTTATGAATTGGGTCAGTACTTACTTGGGAACCAGAGTATAAGAATTGACAGAAAGGGGGTACAAGGAATTTTCTGATGCAAAAGAGATATTGTGTTTTGATTGTGGAGTTAGTTACATATGGGATATATTTGTCAAAAATAATTTAACTGTGTGTGTTTTTATTAATATATAATGTATTATTTGCTTCAGGGGTACAGGTCTATGAATCATCAGTCTTAAACAATTCACAGCACTCACCATAGTACATACCCTCCCCAAGTCCATAACCCAGCCACCCTATCCATCTACCCTCAACCCCCAAGCAACCCTCAGTGTGTTTCCTGAGATTAAGAGTCTCTTATGTTCTGTCTCCCTGTATTTTATTATATTGAATTTATAAATCCATAAATGTAAATATGTACAGTCACTGTGGAAAAAAGTATGAAGGTGCCACAAAAACTTACAAATATAGGGATGCCTGGGTGGTTCAGTCAGTTATGTGTCTGCTTAGACTCAGGTCATGGTACCACAGTCCTGAGATCAAGCCGTGCATTGGGTTCCTTTCTTGTAAGGGAGCTTGCTTCTCCCTCTCCCTCTGCCTCTGCCCTTGTTCATATGCTCTTTCTCTCTTGCTCACTCTCTGAAATAAATGAAAAAATAAATAAATAAGTAAATAAATAAATAACGTATTAAAAAAAAAAGAAAACAGGGGCACCTGGGTGGCTCAGTGGGTTAACCCTCTGCCTTCGGCTCAGGTCATGATCTCAGGGTTCTGGAATTGAGCCCCACATCGGGCTCTCTGCTCAGCAGGGAGCCTGCTTCCTCCTGTCTCTCTGCCTGCCCCTCTACCTACTTGTGATCTCTATCTGTCAAATAAATAAATAAAATCTTAAAAAAAAAAAAAAACAACACTAGAAATGCCATATGATCCAAGGAAGCAAGGTGATGGAGGAGTAGGAGACTGAAATATCATTAGGTCCCAGGGGTCCAGCTAGATAGTTATCAAACCATTCTGAACACCTACAAACTCAACAGAAGATAGACAAAAAGAAGAGCAATGATTCTAGGAACAGAAAATTGATGACTTTCTGGAAGGTAGGGCGTGCAGAGAAGTGAATCTGAAGCAATGGGAAGATAGTGATAGAGCAGCAGAGCACAAATCATACCTTTTAGAAGTCTGCTCCACTGAGGGACATTGCTCCAGAGACCCTCACAGGGACAGCATGGTCTCACGACCTGCGGGGTCATAGAAAGACCAGAGGTGTCTGAGTATGGCAGAGCTGCCAGATATCGGAGCAGGGAAGCCAGCTACAAAGACAAGCTGAGGAGTGCACTCACAGCTTTGGGTTACCTGAAACCATGATCCGAGGCACAGTTGGACCACTGTTCTTCAAGCAGGGACCCCACAAGGGGCAGATCCGGAGAGAACCCCTCCTTCCTACTCCAGGAGGAGTGGGGTGGGAGTGCTGGCAGGAATCTGCTTGGTTTGGAGACTCCATACGGGGCCATTTGCCAGAGATGGAATTGCTTGGTCACAGGCTGGTTGAGCATGGGCCGTGGCTGGAGACCAAGGAGACAGGAGTGATTGACTGCCTTACTCTGAGAGTGCACTGAAGAGTGGGGGCCCAACTCTCAGCTCCATAGGTTGGAGATTGGGAGGCCACCATTTTCATTCTCTTCCTCCAAAGCTCTACAGAAAGTTTTCAGGGAACAAAAGCTACTGAGAGCGAACCCGAACAGATTATTTAGCCTGGCCCCTGGCAAGGGTGGTGCGATTCCATCTTGGGCAAAGACATTTGAGAATCACTGCAACAGACCCCTCCCCCAGAAGATCACCAAGAACATCCAGCCAAGACCAAGTTCACAGATCAATGAGAACTGCAGAACTCCAGAGCTAGAGGAAAGCAATGCATAGAATTCATGGCTTTCCTCCCATGATCCTTTAGTCTTGCAAAGTTAAATTTCTTTTAATTTTATTTTTTTCTTATTCTATTTTTTTAACCTTTCATCTTTCTTCTTTTAACATTTTAAACTGTTTTATCTTATCAATAACTTTTTTAAAAAATCTTTTTAAATTTTCATTGTTATAGTCATATTTTATCCCTTCATGAATTTAACCTTATTTTTCACAAGGTTTTTTTATTTTACTTTATTTTTTATAGGTTTTTTTTTTCCTTTAAAACTTTGGGATACAATTTCTTCTAATAGATTAAAATATACACTAAAACTAGTGCATGGCTTTGTTCTAGTCTCCAGCCTGATCATATTCTCTCCTCTTTTTTTTTCTTTTTTCTTTTTCCAACCATCTTATCTTATCATCTTGTTTTCTAGAATCTTTTTTACTTTCATCCTTACAATCCTATCCCATCCCTTCATCATGTTTACCCTTATTTTTGAATATATATGTTTTCCTTTCTTTAAAATTTTGAGAGGTAGTTTCTTCTAAGAGACGAGAATACACCCCAATTCAAGTGGGGGGCTCTGTTCTATTCACCAGTCTAATATATACCTATTTTTATTTTTTTTTATTTTTCCCCTTTCTTCCCCCGGTTTCAGGTTTCCTCTGATTTTCTATCTTATTTATTTCTGTGGACTTTGCCACCCTTTTATTTATTTTTTCCTTTGCCACCCTTTTAGTATTTTATTCTCTTTGTCATCTATTCTTATCAGGATAAAATGACAGGCAGAGAAACTCACCCAAGGTGGGGAAAAAAAAAGAACAAGAGGCAGTACCAATGGCTAGGGACCTAATCAATATGGACATTGGTAAGATGTCAAAACTAGAGTTCACAATAATGATTATCAAAGTGCTAGCTGGGCTCAAAAAAGGCATGGTAGATATTACAGAATCCCTTTCTGAGGAAATAAATTCCCTTTCTGGAGAAATAAAAGAACTAAAATCTAACCAAGTTGAATTTTAAAAAAGCTATTAATGAGGTGCAATCAAAAATGGAGGCTCCTTCTGCCTTCGGCTCAGGTCGTGATCTCAGGGTCCTGGGATCGAGCCCCACATCAGGCTTTCTGCTCAGCAGGGAGCCGGCTTCCCCCGCCCCTGCCTGCCTCTCTGCCTACTTGTGATCTGTCAAATAAATAAATAAAATCTTTTTTTAAAAAAAGGAAAAAATGGGGGCTCTTACTGATAGGATAAATGAGGCATAAGAGAGAAATAGTGATGAAGAAGATCAAATTAGTGATGAAGAAGATCAAATAAAGAAGCTGAACAAAAGAGAGACAAACAGCTATGGGACCAAGAGGGGAGAATTTGAGAGATAAGTGATACCAAAAGACAGAACAATATTAGAGTAATTGGGATCCCAGAAGAAGAGGAGAGAGGGACAGAAAGTATATCGGAGTGAATTATTGTAGAGAATTCCCTAATATGGCAAAGGGAACAAGCATCAAAATCCAGGAGGCACAGAGAATCCCCCTTAAAATCAATAAAAATAAGTCCACACCCCGTCATCTAATAGTAAAACTTACAAGTCTTAGTGACAAGGAGAAATTCTTGAAAGCAGTTCAGGACAAGAAGTCTGTAACATACAATAGTAGAAATATCAGATTGGCAGCAGAGTTATCCACAGAGACCTGGCAGGCTAGACAGGACTGGCATGATATATTCAGAGCACTAAATGAGAAAAATACACAGCCAAGAATACTATATACAGCTAGACAGTCACTGAAAATAGAAGGAGAGATAAAAATCTTCTAGGAACAACAAAAATTAAAAGAATTTGCGAACACCAAACCATCCTTACAAGAAATATGGAAAGGGGTCCTCTAAGCAAAGGGAAAGCCAAAAAGTAACAGACCAGAAAGGAAAAGAGACAATATACAGCAACAGTCACATTACAGACAATACAATGTCACTAAATTCATATCTTTCAGTGGTTACCCTGAATGTAAATGGGCTACATGCCTCAATCAAAAGACACAGGGTATCAGAATGGATAAAAAAAAAATAAGGCCCATCAATATGTTGTCTACATTAAATTCACTTTAGACCCAAAGACACCTCCAGGTTTAAAGTGAAAGGGTGGAAAACAACTTACCATGCTAACGGACATGAAAAGAAAGGTGGGATGGCAATCCTTATATCAGATAAATTGGATTTTAAGCCAAAGACTATAATAAGAGATGAGTAAGGACACTACACAGGAATTCAGTAAATTGTCCAGGATATAAAATTGATGCACAGAAATCAGTTGCATATCTATACACCAATGACAAGACAGAAGAAAAAGAAATTAAGGAGTCAATGCCATTTACAATTGCACAAAAACCATAAGATACCTAGGAATAAATCTAACCAAAGAGGCAAAGAATTTGTACTCAGAAAAGTATGGAGTACTCATGAAGGAAATTGAGGAAGACACAAAAAAATGGAAAAATGTTCCATGCTCATGGATTGAAAGAAGAGATGTGAAAATGTCTAAAGCAATCTTCACATTTAACACAATCCCTACTAAAATACCATCCACTTTTTTCAAAGAAATGGAACAAATAATCCTAAAATTTATATGGAACCAGAAAAGACCCTGAATAGCTAGAGGAATGTTGAAAAAGAAAACCAAAGTTGGTGGCACCACAATTCCAGTCATCAAGCTCTCTTAAAAAGCTGTCATCATCAAGACAGTATGGTACAGGCACATAAACAGACACATAGATCAATGGAACAGAATAGAGAGCTCAGAAATGGATCCTCAACTCTATGGTCAACTAATCTTCTAAGACAAAGCAGGAAAAAATGTCCAATGGAAAAGAAGACAGCCTCTTCAACAAATGGGGTTGGGAAAATTGGACAGCCACATGCAGAAGAATAAAACTGGACCAATTCCTTATATTACACACAAAAATAGACACAAAATGGATGAAAGACCTCAATGTGAGACAGGAATCCATCAAAATCCTTGAGGAGAACACAGGCAGCAACGTCTTCAACCTCAGCCACAGCAATTTCTTCCTAGAAACATCATCAAAGGCAAGGGAGGCAAGGGCAAAAATGAAATATTGGGTCTTCATCAAGATCATAGGAAGCAGTCAATAACAAAAAAAGACAATTGTCAACAGGATCCAATAGCACATAAAAAAGATTATCCACCATGACCAGGTGGGATTCATTACTGGGCTACAAGGATGGTTCAACATTCGCAAATCAATCAGTGTGATAGAACAAATTAATATGAGAAGAGAGAAGAACCACGTGGTTCTCTCAATTGATGCAGAAAAAGCATTTGACAAAATCCAGCATCCGTTCCTGATTAAAACACGTCAAAGTATAGGGATAGAGGGAACATTCCTGAACTTCATCAAATCTATCTATGAAAGACCCACAGCAAATATCATCCTCAATGGCAAAAAGCTTGCAGCCTTCCCGTTGAGATCAGGAACACGACAAGGATGCCCAGTCTCACCACTCTTGTTCAACATAGTATTAGAAGTCCTAGCAACAGCAATCAGACAACAAAGAGAAATAAAAGGTATCCAAATTGGCAAGGAAGAAGTCAAACTCACTATCTTCACAGATGACATGATTCTTTATATGGAAAACCCAGAAGACTCCACCCTCAAACTACTAGAACTCATACAGCAATTCAGTAACGTGGCAGGATACAAAGTCAATGTACAGAAATCAGTGGCTTTCTTATACACTAACAACGAAAATACAGAAAGGGACATTAGAGAATTGATTCCATTTACTACAGCACCAAGAACCATAAGATACCTGAGAATACACCTAACCAAAGAGGTGAAGGATCTGTACTCGAGGAACTACAGAACACTCATGAAAGAAATTGAAGAAGACACAAAAAGATGGAAGACCATTCCATGCTCTTGGATTGGAAGAATAAACATTGTTAAAATGTCTATACTGCCTAGAGCAATCTATACTTTCAATGTCATTCCGATCAAAATTCCACCGGTATTCTTCAAAGAGCTGGAGCAAATAATCCAAAAATTTGTATGGAATCAGAAGAAATCCCGAATCTCTAAGGAAATGTTGAATAACAAAAATAAAACTGGGGGCATCACGTTACCTGATTTCAAGCTTTATGACAAAGCTGTGATCACCAAGACAGCATGGTACTGGCATAAAAACAGACACAGAGACCAGTGGAACAGAGTAGAGAGCCCAGATATGGACCCTCAACTCTATGGTCAGTTAATCTTCGACAAAACAGGAAAAAATATACAGTGGAAAAAAGACAGTCCCTTCAATAAATGGTGCTGGGAAAACTGGACAGCTATATGTAGAAGAATGAAACTCGACCATTCTCTTACACCATACACAAAGATAAACTCGAAATGGATAAATGACCTCAACGTGAGACCATAATCCATCAGAATCCTAGAGGAGAACATAGGCAGGAATCCTTTCGATATCAGCCACAGCAAGTTCTTTCAAGATATGTCTCCAAAGGCAAAGGAAACAAAAGCAAAAATGAAATTTTGGGACTTCATCAAAATCAAAAGCTTCTGCACAGCAAAGGAAACAGTCAAGAAAACAGAGAGGCAACCCACGGAATGGGAGAAGATATTTGCAAATGACAGTACAGACAAAACGTTGATATCCAGGATGTATAAAGAACTCCTCAAACTCAACACATACAAAACAGACAATCAGATTAAAAAAAAAATGGGCAGAAGATATGAACAGACACTTCTCCAATGAAGACATACAAATGGCTATCAGACACATGAAAAAATGTTCATCATCACTAGCCATCAGGGACATTCAAATTAAAACCACATTGAGATATCATCTTACACCAGTTAGAATGAGCAAAATTAGCAAGACAGGAAACAACATGTGTTGGAGGGGTTGGAGAAAGGGGAACCCTCTTACACTGTTGGTGGGAATGCAAGTTGGTGCAGCCACTTTGGAGAACAGTGTGGAGATTCCTCAAGAAATTAAAAAGAGAGCTTCCCTATGACCCTACCATTGCACCACTGGGTATTTACCTCAAAGATACAGATATAGTGAAAAGAAGGGCCATCTGTACCCCAATGTTTATAGCAGCAATGGCCACGGTCCCCATGGACGGGACTGGAAGAGATTATGCTGAGTGAAATAAGTCAAGCAGAGAGAGTCAATCATCATATGGTTTCACTTACTTGTGGAGCATAACAAATAACATGGAGGACAAGGGGAGTTAGAGAGGAGAAGGGAGTTGGGGGAAATTGGAAGGGGAGGTGAACCATGAGAGACTATGGACTCTGAAAAACAATCTGAGGGGTTTGAAGGGGCGGGGGGGTGGGAGGTAGGGGGAACCAGGTGGTGGGTATTAGAGAGGGCACAGATTGCATGGAGCACTGGGTGTGGTGCAAAAACAAGGAATACTGTTATGCTGAAAATAAAAAAAAAATAAAAAAAATTTAAGAAAATTAAAAAAATTAAAAGAGAGGCAAATGAAGAAACAGACTCCTAACTATTAAAAACAAACATGGTTGGGGGTGGGTGTTGGTGAGAGGATGCATTAAATAGGTGATAGGGATTAAGGAGGGCACTTGTGATGAGCACTGAGTGTTGTATGTAAGTGTTTAATCACCAAATTCTACTCCCGAAACTAATATTACACTCTGTCAACTAACTGCAATTTAAATAAAAATTTGGTGAAAAAAAAATAACATGTAGAAGCATTAAACAAAGAATATATTTTTTAAACCATGCAATTAAAACTAACAACAGAGTAACAAATAATCTCAGAGTATATCTACTGAGGATGTATAAGAACTTTCTCAAAGAAAGTTATGGAACTTTATTGAGGCACATAAAAAAACACCTAAATAGCAGAGACAACCATATACATGAAAGACAAGTCTCAATAAAAATGGCATTTCCCCTAAAGATTCTCAAACTCAATGTTTGTAATTGTAATTACAACAATGTTTGTAAATGTAATTACAACCAAAAGCCTGACAAGGTTTCCATGGAACTTTAAAAGTTTACCTTAAAATAATACGAGAATCTATCTAAAAAGGCAAAAGTAGCCAATGCTGCTGGAAGAAACAAAATGAAGTGAGGTACTGTTAAGTTAGTTGAACAATTGGGTAGTCAGAGCCAGGGTCCCCAACAAGAAAATACAAAGTTAGGACAGCTAAGATAAAACCGCACTGACATCCTGTTTGGCAGCTTAGACAGGAGGGCACTGACATCCTGTTTTGCAACTTTTGCAGAAGGGACTTCTACAAAACATCCCCACAAAGGTCAAGTAACCACAGAGCATTTGTCAGTATCACAACTGCAGAAAGTTAGCTCCCAGATCTCAGCCCAAAAGACCATCAACACGTGAAAATAATCAGATAGGCAGATGGGTCCAAGTTCAAGACCTGACTGGCACACCTTAGCAGCAAATCCAGAGCGGGCTCACACTCAGGATGCTCAAGATAGTCACGCAAAAGAGCTTATAAAAACCCCTAGATTTTAAAGCCCAAATGGCAAATCTCTCAAACCCCCTCTTTCTCCAGGAGTTTTTTATGTTCACTCAATAAATTTTGCTTTGCTACCCACCACTCTTAGTTCCTCGAAGCAGCGTGACCAAGAACTCCGGGCATTAAGGGAATAAAAATCATGTAATATTTGCTGGGGTCTCTCCTGCAATCTCCACCATCACCAAGGACATCTAACCGTGAGTAGTGGGCAGCAAGTCTCTCTCTATCTCTCTCTTTTGTTTGTCAGTACAATGGGCACCTGTCAGTCTAAGAGCAATTAGTATGACTGCCATTCTCAAGACTCGGGTGACAAATTCTCTGGACTCCTTTCAGACTGATCCCCCAATATAAGTTGGGAATGTTGGTTGGTGAGGACTCAGTATTCCTTTGGGAGCAAATCACCAGATATGGGGAACCCAGGGAAAACCAAACAGTAACTGAGGGGTCCTAGCCGAGGCTACTCTTTGGTGGATACCCAAAAGGCTCTCAAAAGGATCGAGTTCCTTACTTGCCCATCGAGACATCTGGGAAGACACCCTCCTATTACCCTCTTCTTGGCTGACTCCTCCCTGGGAAGACAAGTGGAAAAAGCCTGGGATGGTGCCCTAGACATCCTCCTGCAAATGGTTTGGGCAGACTTCAAGGGATCATGCTCACAGTTCCCTGTTATGATGAGGAAGAGCCTCCTGTTTCTGACTCTTCCTACCTCGGGTATGATTCCTAAGACACCCCCCCTTCCCGTCTCTCAGACCCATGAAAGGAACCTTCATATTGACCAGAAGGCTGGCCACTGATACCTCCTAAGAGACCTGGCTCATGCTGTGTTTGATGAGGCCCCCCTTTTAATTCCCCTACTAGGGAAACCCTGGCATTGTCTCCTCTGCGCAAATGCAGAAGACAAGCATAAATGTTGTTTTTGTGTAAATGATAGATATGTTCCTCCCCCTTCAGGCTGCTGTGCCTATACCATAAAAGGAGAGCTTCTATGTGCAGCGGGAGCCTCTTACTCCATCTTGCAAACTGTACTCCCCCTGCATGTTTTAAAATGGACACCCCAGTGGTTAGGCCATCTATATGTGGGACTAGCAGAACAAGGCAAGGGAACAAATGTCTACCTTGGTGACTTCCCACCTCCCATGTGGCCTACTTTATCCCTCCAGAAACTAGCTTCTGTTAACCTTTTATTGTGGCTATGTCAGAAGGAACAATTCTACCGTCCCTATCATGCTGATGTAGTTTTTGAATGCTGGTGAGGTCCAGAGCCAATGGCCAAGAAAGAATTCTTGAGATCTTTCCAAGGCAAAATGGTGGTTTTACTAAAGCTTGGGGACAGGACCCATGGGCAGAAATAGGTGCTGCCCCAGGGTTGTGAGGAGCAACTGATTATACATTTTGGGGTTGGTGGAAGGAAAAGGAAGGGAGGTTCCAAAAGGATTTTTACATGCTAAAGAAGACTCACGGGATACAGGAGGCCTTGCTCTTGTCAAACTAAGGCTGTTTTTCCCCCTAGGAAGACATTAACATTAAGACAGGAGCTTCCTGGAGGAATATACTCTGCCTCAAATATTTGTCAATGGGTTGAAGGTTATAAAAACATTTAATTTTATCTACATTTCCCTCTGCCCTTGTTTCCCACATCAATGCCAACTTTCAGTGGGCCAAAAAAATATCTAACACATCTATTAACTACTAAGGCAGTCTTACTAGGTCACAGTCAGTACCCCTTGAGTCTCATAGGTAGGAAATGAGGTCAGGGAAACCAGGGTCACTCTCTGGAGGTAGGACCAAGCCTGGGTACACATAACTAGTCCCAGCACCTCGCAGTGATGACAAGAGCTCTGGCTGTCAGTTGTGTGAGTAGATATGGCCATACATCAGGAAAGGATAAAGAGGAACTGAGGTGGGGATGCTTGTCCTCTCTTCCCAAAAGTCTTCCTAATCAACTATAAGAAATCAAGGTAAGGGATACTTTTCTTCTCTTTTTATAGATGGGCAATTTCCAACCAAAACCCGTACTCCACATTAACTGACTCCAAATATGCCTTCCTGGTTTATACTGGGGGAAAGGCAGTTCATTTTCTTTTGTTCTGAGGCATGGCTACAGTACAAGTTGGAGGATAAGAAATGGGCACCTGGGGGAACAATCAATTATAATACTATTTTACAATTAGACTTGTTTTCAGACGTGAGGGTAAATGGGGGTGAAGTACCTTATGTACAGTATTTCTGGGCCTTATGGAAAACAAAGGCCTGTGCCAACAGTATAAGATCAATCCCAGCCTTCAGGCTGCTCTTTCTCATGACCTACCCACCACTGGGGGAAAAGGAATACCACAGCAAAAGTAGATAGGCAAATGGAGTCTGTAGAAAATTCTTCACCCCCATTTTCTCCTTCCCCAGGGCCTCAGCCTCCTTGTCTGGGTCTTAGACCAGTTTACACCACCTATCTGTCCTACCCTGAAACCTTACTGGTGCTTGGGAGCTTCTCACTCATTGATATCCTGGGTTAATGGCTATAAACCAAGCTAACTATCTCTGGTTAGTTTACCTCAGGAGAGGGACTTTACAGAATATTCCCAAGCAGCTGCCAAAACTCCCTTTGTTTCAGAGAAATTCCATCTTCTCTGGCCCAACATGGATTGCCTAATTCCACTTTGGTGGAAAACAAATGAACAAAAAACCATGGTGTCTGTTCATCTGCCCAAGCTGACAAGGTTTAGAACTCGGAAACTTCTTTCTCTGCCTTCTGGCAGCACTTTGCCTCTTTTACCTCCCCTTCCTCCTCCTCTTTCTACACCACCTTGGGTGTATACACCACTCTTCATCTGGTCAACCTCTTCATTCTTCAAAGCTGTGTAACAAAGAACCAGGCACTATAGGAATAAAAATCCTGTAATAGTACTTGCCTGACCAGATATCAAAGTCTTTTAAAAATCCACATTATTTATAGTAATCTCTAATAACAACAGAGGACAAGCAAATATAGCAAAGGCAGAGAATAAGAGCTTAGAAAATAAAAACTTGCATGTATACGAGCTTTGTGTATTACAGAGAAATTATTACAAATCAGAAGAGGAACATGCTTACTAGATTAAAGAGGCTAGGAAAATCAGTTATCTATATGGAAAATATTTAACTTAGGTCCCTACTCAAACTGATGAATTTTTTAAATATTTATTTGCGAGAGGGAGAAAGAGAGAGCACACAAGCAAGGGGAGTGGCAGGCAGAGGGAGAAGCCAGGCTCCCCACTGAGCAAGGAGCGCAATGTAGGACTGGATCCCAGGACCCTGGTATCATAACCTGAGCCAAAGGCAGATGCTTAACCAACTGAGCCACTCAGGCATCCCTCATATCAATGAAATTAATGACTTCTTAGGACAAGGCAATTTTACTCCTACATGTACCTCTTTTAGAAAAATTTCAAACATCTTCAAATAAAAACATACACAATAATTGCCCAGTCATGGTAATAGCAAAAGAGAATTAGAAACTACCAATCAATTCTCAATGGGAAACTGAAAAAATACGTTATGGTACATTCATACAATGAAATCCATACACTGCATTTTCATACAGCAAAGATGAACAAATTAGATCTGTGTATTTGAACAGATAAATTCCTTCCTTCCCTTCATTAGAAGATTTCATTTTATCTTCCAGGTCTCAATCCATCTTCCAGGAAATCTTCCCTGAAATCTCATACCAGAGTTAGGCCCGCCTCCCAGGTTTTCACAAAAAAAGAGATGCTATATTGTTCCTTTCACAGCACCCACTGTTTTGTGTTTTAATTGCTGGTTTAATGTCTTTCTCCCCAACTTATCTGTGACCTCTGTGAAGGCTGAGATGGTTACCAACTGCCTCATGGGTGTAGCACCAGTCCTATTATGCCCAGCACATGAGAGAGGTTCCATGATGTTCCATAAATATTTGCTGAGTTAATGAGTAAAAGTAGCAGAGAAGGAAGGTTAGAGATACATACATGAAATGAACATCATCCAGAAGATTCAATGTAGTGAGGCAGAAACTTTGGGAAGATGAGGAGTGAAAAGGGGGCAAAAGGATGGAGAAAGCAGTAAATGAAGACAGGAAAAAGTCAGAATGACTTTTGTGTGACAAAAGCCAAGAACTTATGACAAGAAAAGCCAACAAATGCAAATAAAACTGTATATCCTTTCTCATCCCTCATATACATACACAAAGTCCAAACATAGATGCACATCCCTAAGAAGGTTGAATTAGTGTGGAGTTCATATTCATCACTAAATAACAGAATTAGGGACACTTATGGAAGTTATTAAAAACTCCGAGTTTTCTAAATTAAATTAAATTACATGTCAAATTGAAAACTCATGTATTTAAAACAATATTATTTAGAAAATTTAGAAAACAATAAAGAAGAAGAAATAAGGAACAAGTGTGAAACAATGTAAAGATAAAAGGGTCTTTGAGGTAGAGGGACCACCTCAGAAACTCATAGGTTTGTTGGATGGATGGTTGGCTTAATATAATACACAACCATTAACTCACCACCCAACCTGAAAACTAGACCATTGACAGTGACTTCATTTACTTCTATCCTCCTTCCTTATCATTTCCCCTGCCTCCCAACACCTGAGGTAACCACTACCCTGAATCTTGTGTTTTTCTACCTTACTTTTTAAAAATACAGTTGGAGCACATACATTTATTTCTAAAACACATATTGTTTAGTTTTAACATTCTAGAAAGGATTTAAATGCTCCATAACCTTGGATTTATATTTTTCACTTAGGACATTATTGCTAAGATTCACCCACATTGTCATATTGAGTAAGGAACAGGTGGGGATAGTTAGAGAGAGAAAGATAGGGGGCTATGTGATCAGGCTCACAGAAATCCCCCAAATGCTGAGGTGTAAAGAAACCAGAGATAGAGGAACACACCAGATCACTCTGCCCTAGGTGTGTGGGGCATGTTGAGGGGGTGGGGTGGGGGTTATTGTCTTTTTTTAATGACAGTCACCTGTGACCAACAAAGATAACCAGACCCTAAAAAGAAATAAAATCAGTCCTCACTCAAACCAAGAAGTCACAAGAATGTTAAGGCTGCAAGCTCCCTAGTCAGTTCTAAATAAAAGACTGTCAGTGGAGGCCCTGTCAGGACTCCTTTCACTCTTGAGAGCTTTTTCTGTATCCTTGCTTAACAAAACTCTATCACTTTATTCACTCTCCTTTGTCCACGAGATTCATTTTTTGACTCCCTGAGACAACCTAGTTCTCCTTCTTCAATGTGTAGCTTTGGTTCATTTTTGGACTGTAATGTAATATTACCTAGCATTATGTAAATATGCAAGAATATATCTATTGTCCCAGACATTTGGGTTTTTTTTAATTTTTTATTGATTTTTTAATTATTGATTTTTTAAAATATATCTGAGATAGAGAGAGAGCATGTGCACAAGCAAGAGGAGGGGAAGTGGGAGAGGGAGAGGCAGAATCCCCACTGAGCAGGGAGCCTGATGTGGGGCTTGATCCCAGGCCTTGAGGTCATGAGCTGAGCCAAAGGCAGACAATTAACCGACTGAGCTACTCAGGAGCCCCAGATTTTTCTTTGATGAATGATGTTGCTACAAACATCTTTAGTCATATCCCTTGATGCAAATATGCCAGAGTTTCTCTTGGACATATGCCCAGGAGTAGAAGTATAGGACATATAAATGTTCAACGTTACAAGATAAAGCCAAACTGTTTTTCTAAAGAAGCTGTGCGAATTTACACTCCTACCACAAAAGTATATAAAATATCCAATTGATACAAATCCTCTTTAACACTTGATATTTTCTTCTGAATTTTGCCAAATGTGTATATAACGAAATCTCAGTGTGGTCTTGAGCTGTATCTCCCTAATCACTGTGAAGCTGAACACCTTTATTAGCCATATATCTGTGCTATTTATAAGCTTTGTCATTTGTTCAACTGTGTGGTTCAAGGTAGTTTCACTGGAAGAGAACAGAAAATCTTCTCACTGAGCATTAGCATGGCATGTGAACTAGGGAAAGAAGACTTTTTCACCCCTATATTCAAATTTATTGACCAGGTGCAAGGAAGTTGCCTGGTGGTGGCATGTATTAAGGAGGGCACGTATTACATGGAGCACTGGGTGTGGTGCATAAACAAAGAATCTTGGAACACTGAAGAAATAAAATTAAATTAAAAAATAAAATTAAAATAAAGGGACATTGAGAGGTGGGAGCAATTTTAATAGTACTGGCAACCTAGATCCAAACTTTCTACAGATATTTTATAAATGTCAAAAACTAATCAATAAATCACTAAGGTGCAATTTAAAGAAAAAAGGTGCAATAGTGAGCAAATTGTGGACACTTAGCTAAACCTAGGGTGCACAAATCCCTACTGAGGAGCAATTTTATAGAGGAAATCATTTTATCATTTTCTCTCACTACCAACCTTCCTAAGGGGAACAGTAACCATTCCTAGTGAAATGCTTAGATTCCTACCTCATTAAACCTTCTGGAAAACAGGCAACATATGAGGGAAAATCCTTGTCACCACCTTGACCCACCCTTTCTTATCATGGGACTGTCTACAAGTCAATTTTCATCCTGGTTCCTGACACAGAGCTCCTGAAACTCTTATAAATCCCTAAGTGATAAGAGCACCAGAAGCATCTTTTGTTCTAATCAGGCAATTCTGGGTGGGCTCCTGGAGGGTTTCTGGATGGGGACTAGTAACCAGAAAAATAAAGCCATGATTAGAAGTTTGAAGTTTTTAATTCCAACCGTCCCATTCACCGGAGAATGGGAAAGGGCTAGAAATGGAGTAAATAATAGATCATGCTTATGTAATGAGGCCTCCAAAAAATCCCATGGGCATTCAGAGAGCTTCCAAGTTGGTGAATATACATCTACACACCATGAGAGTAATACACTCCAACTCCATGGGAACAGACACTCCTATACTCAGGATCCTCCCAGATGAACCCTTGCCTATGTATATCTTCATCTGGCTGTTCATCTGCATTTTTTATCAAATGTTTAATAAACTGGTTAGTACATGTTTCTCTGAGTTCTGTGAACAACTCCAACAAATTAATCAAACATAAGGCAGGGGTCATGAGACTCTCTGACTGTAGCCAAGTCAGACAGAAGTTATGAGTAACGTGAGGACCTACTGCTTGCAGCTGGCACTAAGTGGGGACAGTTTCCTAGGACTGAGCCCTTAACCTTGGGATCTATCCGAAAGTATATCCAGGTAGGTAGTGTCAAAATTTAGTTAAATTGTAGGATACTCAGCTGCTGTCAGAGAATTGCTTGTTGTGGGTAAAACTACCACATATATGGTGTTGAAACAAAGACAGTTTTTCCTAATACATCTGGCTTATCTGTCTTTTTTTCCTATTCTCCTGCTTTTCCTTTGTTGTCAGTTATCTCCCACCAGATTTTGGAATAGGCTGACAGAGTCCCTTAAAAGATATATTCTCTCAGCCAAAGATGAGCCAACTGGAAGGAAAGGATCAGGGGGAAATACCAAGGCAGGAGAGATCCTATGATTGCAGCTGCCCTTCTCTCTCTAATTGGTGAATTAATTGACTTGACTTCTAGTCAAAGGATTTATAGTCAAAGGACTCCGCTCCACAAGACTTCATACCAAAGCTGGGAGTAGGGTGAGAACATGAACGAGGCAAGTGAGAGGCCTAGAGTGCAATCTTTAAGCATGCCTTCACTCTCAAGTTCCCTTGCAACTTGAGCTTCTTTGTCACCTTGTCCTAGTCCCAGCCCTGAGTGGGGTCCTGGGTGACTGACTATATTCCTGGGTATGTCTGGGTGAATTTCTTTTCTCTCACTGTATTCAGAATAAGGCTAGAATTTTTCAAATGGAAAAGTTGGAAACATAAGGAAAAAAAATACACACACACACGGAAGCCTAGAGAAAAGTTGCCAAGGAACGTACATTAGCCACTTAACAAATAATCATGTTTATTTTTGTTTGTTTCGAATTTTTACTTAAATTCCAGTTAGCTAGCATACAGCCTAATATTAGTTTCAAAATTTAATAATTCATCACTTACATATTGAATAAGTTATTTCTCCTTTTTTATTGTTTTTTAAATTTTCTAAATAAATTTTCCAGTGCTCATCACAACTGCCCTCTTTAATACCCATCATTCATTTATCCTATTTCCTACTGACCTCCCCTTCAGCAACCCTCAGTTTCTTCTCTATAGTTAAAGAGTCTGTTTCTTGGTCTCCCTCTCTCTTTTTTTATGCGTGTTTTTTTTCTTAAGTTCAACATGTGAGTGAAATCATATGATATTTGTCTCTCTCTGACTTATTTCATTTAGTATAAAACTCCTAGCTCCATCCAGGTCATTCCAAATGGAAACATTTCATTCTTTTTATGGCTGAATAATATTCCTCTGTGTGTGTGTGTGTGTGTGTGTGTGTGTGTGTGTGTGTGTACACCACATCTTCTTTATCTATTCATCAGTTGTTGGACATTTGAGATCTCTCCATAGATTGGCTATTGTGGATATTGCTGCCATAAGCATTCGACTGTATGTGCCCCTTCGAATCACTATGTTTGTATCCTTTGGATAAATATCTTGTAGTGCAATTTCTAGTCCATGGGATAGCTCTATTTTTAACTTTCTGAGGAACCTCCACACTGTTTTCCAGAAGGGCTGCACCAGTTTGCATTCCCACCAACAATATAAGAGGGTTCCCCTTTCTCCACATCCAAGTCAATACATGTATTTCCCATGTTGCTAATTTTAGCCATTCTGATAGGTATAAGGTGATATATCATCATAGTTTTGATTTGTATGTCCCTGATAATGAGTGATGTTGAGCATCTTTTCACATGTCTGTTGGCCATCTCTATGTCTTCTTTGGAAAAATCTCTATTCATGTCTTCTGTTCATTTTTTAATTAGATTATTTGTTTTCTGGGTATTGAGTTTGATTAGTTCCTTATAGATTTTGAATACTAACCCTTTATCAGATATGTTATTTGCAAACATCTCACATTCCGTAGGTTGCCTTTCAGTTTTGTTGATTGTTTCCTTTACTGTGCAGAAGCTTTTTATTTTGGTGAAGTCCTAGTAGTTTAGTTTTGCTTTAGGTACCCTTGCCTTAGTAGACATATCCAGAAAGAAGTTGCTATGGCCAAGGTCAAAAAGTTTTCTGCCTATGTTCTCCTCTAGGATGTTGATGGTTTCCAGTCTCACACTAAGCTCTTTCATACTTTTTTAAAAATTGTATTTAAATTCAATTTAGTTAACATATAGTGTATTATTAATTTCAAGGTAGAATTTAGTGATTCCTCAGTTACATATAACACCCAGTGCTCATTACATCAAGTGCCTTACATCAAGTGCCTATCCTCCAATTACTCCCTCCCCCCATATCTCCCTCTTCAGTAACCCTGTTTGTTTCCTATGGGTTAAGAGTCTCTTATGGCTTGTCTCCTTCTGTGATTTCATCTTATTTTATTTTTCCTTCCCTTCCCCTATGTTCCTCTGACTTCTTTCTTACATTCCACATAAATCATATGAAATCATACGATATTAAACCACTGGAATCACATGGTATTTGTCTTTCTCTGACTTATTTCACTTAGCATAATACCTCCTAGCTCCATCCATGTTGTTGCAAATGGCAAGATTTCACTCTTTTTGATGGCTGAGTAATATTTCATTGTACATATTAACCACATCTTCTTTATCCATTCATTTGTCGAAGGACATCTGGGCTCTTTCCATATTTTGGCTATTGTGAACAATGCTGCTATAAAATATTAAAGTCTTTCATTCATTTTGAATTGATTTTTGTGAGTGGTATAAGAAAGTGGCACAGTTTCTTTCTTTTGCATGTTGCTGTCCAGTTTTCTCAACACCATTTGTTGAAGAGACGGTCTTTTTCCCACTGAGTATTCTTTCCGGCTTTGTCAAAGATTAGTTGACCATATAGCTGTAGCTCTATTTCTGGGGTTCCTATTCTCTTACATTGATCCATGTATCTGTCCTTGTGCCAATACCATACTGTCTTCTTCATTACAGCTTGGTAATATAACTTGTGATACCTCCAGCTATGCTTTTCTTTTTCAAGACTGCTGTGCTATTCATGATCTTTTGCAGTTTCATACAAATTTTAGGATTGTTTGTTCTAGCTTTGTGGAAAATGCTATTGGCATTTTGACAAGGATTGCATTGAATGTGTAGATTGGTTTTGGTAGCATAGACATTTTAGCAATATGTGTTCTTCCAGTACATGCGTATAGAATGTTTTTCCATTTCTTTGTGTCATCTTCAATTTCTTCCACCAGTGTTCTATAGTTTTCACAGTACAAATCTTTTACTGCTTTGGTTAGGTTTACTGCTAGGTATCTTATGATTTTGGGTGCAATTGTGAATGGGATCAATTTCTTTGTATTTCTCTTTCTGCAGATTCATTATTGATATAAAAAATGCAAGAGACTTCTGTACATTGATTTTGTACCTGCAACTTTACTGAATTTGTGTATCAGCTGTAGGAATTTTTTGGTGGAGTCTTTTGGGTTTTCTATCTGCAAATACTGAAAGTTTCATTTCTTCCTTGTCGATCTGGATGCCTTTTATTTCTTCTCATTGTCCTATTGCTGAGGCTAAGACTTCCGGTACTATATTTAAAACAGAGGTAAGAGTGGACATCCTTGTCTTGTTCCTGATCATAAAGGAAAACCTCTGTTTTTTCCCACTGAGGATGATATTAGCTGTAGGTTTTTCATATAAGGCCTTTATTATGTTGAGGTGGGCTCCCTCCACCCCTATTTTCTTACCATAAATGGATGTACACTTAATCAAATGCTTTTTCTGCATCTATTGAAAGGATCATATGGTTCTTTCTTTTATTAATGTGGTGTATCATGTTTGTTGATTTGCAAATATTGAATCACACTTGCAACCCAGGAGTAAATCCCACTTGATCAATGAGAATGATTCTTTTAATGTACTGTTGGATTCAATTTGCTAGATTTTTGTTGAGAATTTTTCTTCATGGATATTTGCCAATAGTCCTCTCTTTTAGTGGAGTCCTCATCTGGAATTGAGGTAATGCTGTCCTTATAGAATGAGTTTAGAAGTTTTCCTTCCATTTCTAATTTTTGGAACAGTTTGAAAAGAATAGATATTAACTCTTCCATAAATGTCTGGTAGAATTCCCCTGAGAGGTCACCTAGCTCAGGACTTCTGTTTTTGGGGAGATTTTTTATTATTTATTCAAATTCTTTGTGGTTAACAGTCTGCTCAAGTTTTCTATTTCTTCCTGTTTCAGTTTTTGTAGTGTATATGTGTTTGGGAATTCAACCATTTCTTCCAGATTGCCAAATTTGTTGCCCTACAATTTTTCATAATATTCTCTTACAACTGTTTGTATTTCTGTGGTGTGGGTTGTTATTTCTCCACTCTTGTTTGTGATTTTGTTTATTTGGGTCCTTTTTCTTTTCTTTTTGTAAGTCTGGCTAGAAGTTTATCAATTTTATTAATTTTTTCAAAGAACCAACTCCTAGTTTCATTGATCTGTTCTACTATATTTTTTAGTTTCTATGTCATTTAATTCTGCTCTAATCTTTATTATTTCCATTCATCTGCTGGCTTTAGGTTTCATTCGTTGTTCTTTTCCTAGCTCCTTTGCATGTAAGGTTAGGTTGTATATTTGAGATTTTTGTTGTTTCTTGAGGTAGGTCTGTATTGCTATATATTCTCCTCTTAGGACCACTTTGCTACACCCCAAAGGTTTTAGACAGTTCTGTTTTCATTTTCATTTGTTTCCATTTTTTTTAAAGATTTTATTTATTTATTTGACATACAGAGATGACAAGTAGGCAAAGAGGCAGGCAGAGAGAGAGGGAAGCAGGCTCCCTGCTGAGCAGAGAGCCTGATGTGGGGCTCGATCCCAGGACCCTGGGATCATGACCTGAGCCAAAGGCAGAGGCTTTAACCCACTGAACCACCCAGGCACCCCTCCATGTATTTTTTAAAATTCTTCTTTGATTTCCTGGTTGACCCATTCATTTTCTAGTAGCATGTTGTTTAACATCCATGTATTTGTGGTCTTTCTAAATTTTCTTGTGTGTTTGACTTCAAGTTTCATAGCTTTGTGGTCAGAAAGTATGCATGGTATGATCTTTTTGTAGCTGATGAGGCCTGTTTTGTGACCTGGTATGTGATCTGTTCTGGAGGATTTTCCTACTGCACTTGAAAAGAATGTATATTCTGCTGCTTTAGGATGAAGTGTTCTGAATATATCTGTTAAGTACATCTGGTCCAGGGTGGCATTCAAAGCCTTTGTTTTCTTGTTGAAGATGATCTGTCCATTGTTGTAAGTAGGATGTTAATGTTCCCTAATATTATTGTATTATTATCAATGAATTCATGTATGTTTGTTATTAATTGTTTTATATATTTGGGTGTACCCAGGTTGGAGGCATAAATATTTAAAATTGTTAGATCTTCTTGTTGGATAGTCCCCTTTATTATGATATAATACTCTTTTTCATCTCTTGTTACAGTCTTCAGCTTAACAAAATCTAATTTGTCTGATATAAATATAGCTACTTCAGCTTTCTTTTGATTTCCATTTGCACGATGAATGTTTCTCCATTGCCTTACATTCAATCTCCAGGTGTCTTTAGGTCTAAAATGAGTCTCTTGTAGGTAGCATACAGATGGGTCTTATTTTTTGTTCTGTTTTGTTTGTTTGCTTCTTTGTTTTTTATCCATTCTGACATCCTATATCTTTTGATTAGAGAGTTTAGTCCTTTTATATTCAGAGTAATTATTGATAAATATGTATTTATTACCATTTTATTACTTGGTTTGTCTTTGTTTCTGGAGATGTTCTCTGCTTTTCTGTTGTCTTTGTCACTTTTGGTCTTTATTTCCCAATAAAAGTCCCATTAATATTTTTTTGCAGGGCTGGTTTTGTGGCCACAAACTCTTTTAGCTTTTGTTGGTCTGGAAAACTCTTTATCTCTCTTTCTATTTTGAATGTTAGACTTGATGGATAGAGCATTCTTGATTGCAGGTTTTTCCCATGTTGGCATGGGAAATGTTAGCATGTTGAATATATCATGTCACTCTCTTTTTGCTTGCCAAGTTTCTCTGAAGAGATCTACAATTAGCCTTACAGTTTTCCCTTATAAGTGAAGGACTTCTTTATCATGCTGTTTTTAGAATTTTTTAGAATTTTTTCTTTATACTATAGTTTGCAAATTTAACTACAATATGTAATTGGTGTTGGCCTGCTTTTGTTGATTTCAGTGGATGTCCTCTGTGTCTCCTGAACATGAATGTCTGTTTCCTTCCCTAGATAAGGAAATTTTTCAACTATTTTTCTTCAAATAAACCTTCTTCACCTTTTCTCTTTTTCTCCTGGGACTCCAATAATATGCATGTTATTACATATTATGGAATCACTGAGTTTCCTAGGTCTATCCTTGTGATCCATAGTTCTTTCTCTCTTTTGTTCAACTTCATCATTTTCCATTGTTCTATCTTCTATATCACTTATTTGTTCCCACTTTTTCCATCCGTGTGGTCATGACAGCCAGTTTCAAATTTGTTATTGCATTTTCCATTTTTGACTGTTTTTAAAACTCTTTTACCTCTGTGGTATGGTTCTCTCCAATGTCTTCCATGCTTTTCTAAAACCCAGCAAGTATACTTAAGATTGTTGCTCTACATGCTCCGTCAGGTATATTACTTACATCTTTTTCAGTTAGATCTCTAGTTGTGACCTCATATTGCTTCTTTTGGGTGAATTCCTCTGTCTTGGCATTTTGTCTAGGTCTTGGTCTTCTTCTATGTATTCGAAAAGCCTGTAATGTTTCTTGCTCCTGGGAATAACGGCTTTATGAAGGAGAGGTCGTACAATGTCCAGGGCCTGGCACTTTAGGGAATGTCTTTGGTGTGTGCTGCAGGTACTCTGCTGCTGTGTTTTGGCTGCTCTATCCCTCAACTCAGTCATCTCCAGAGGTTCACCTTGCCTGCAGTGGGCAGTATTTGAACCTTAGCCAGAATGTGGTGAGATTTAACTAGCCATGTTCTGGTCAGCTTGTTAAATAAGACTGATGCTACTTCAACTAGAACTGAACCCTTGTAGAACTCTATAGTTCTTAGAGGTGGTGTGTGCAGGGGGGTTCTGTTGGCCTTCTGGGTAAAGGGCCCACTGCGCTGGTCCTTAGGCACTAGAGATACCAGCAGAGTGAAGGGTGGCCATACTTTGTGTAAACATGTTAGGCAGCCAGAGTTGGTGCTGTGCTGTTTACTAAAGCTTGTTTATGCTGAGGGGCAGGGGAGGGAAATGGTGCCAGCCAGCTCCTTTGTCCCCAGAGGTGGGTCTCCATAGCATCTGCTCTCAGGGAACCACTCCCAGAAGAGTGAATCATTTCCTTTCATGTGTCCTAGGCATTTTTCAGATTACTGTTTTCATTCTGTCTGTCTCTGTGTTGCCTGACTGCTGGGAGCAGCACAGTGCACTTTGGGCTCTATCTCAGCCAATGCTGCTGACTTTTAAAACTCCAAACTTTAAGAATGTGCTGTGGCAGGGGCCTGCACTGGTCTTCTGAGGGAGGGTTTAACCTAGAAGGGAAGTTGCATATGAGCTCAGGGGTATGGAACTGGAAGCAAAGCAGGCTAAAGAGCCAGTGTCCAGGTTAAAAGCCCTCAGCAGGTATCTCTGTACCTATGCTAAAGGGCAGAGAAAGGAAATGGTGCCCACCACCACTGCTCCTGGCTCTTTTTCTCCTGGAGAGGCATCTCTGCAAATGCCACCTCTCACAGATGCACTGGAAGAAGAGCCAACAGTCTGTCCCCATGCACCTTAGGCAATCTTCAGATCATGTCATCTGCCCTGGGTTTGCTTGCCTGACTTCTCTCTAGGAGTAGGGCAGGATTGTCAGGTCTCTATCCCAACCAAGCATACCAACCTGTAGAACTCCAGTCTTTGAACCCCACTGGTTGCAAAAAAACACAAAAATCAGCCCTTCTCATTTTCCCAACCAATGGCTTTGGGGAAGTGCTCTCCTTGTGCATATCCATTTGCAGCCCTCTCTCTCACCTCTCTCTGCTAGCAGGGCTCCCTCCCTCTTGCAGCACCCACAATCCATTTCTCCCCCAAACAATATATATATATATGCTTTAATTGCTGTAAAGTTGCCTCTCAGAACTGCTTTTGTTATATCCCACTCATTTTTTAAAGAAAAACAACTAACAAAAATGGAAGTGAGAACATTTTTTCATAAATTCAGACACCTCTGCTTCCGAGAGAGTCAAAGTCTGGGCTGGAGGTAAGTCGTTGTAAGATTTCTTTTCCTTGACTGTCCATGGTTCTTGGTCATGCTGCTTTGAGGAATGAAGAGGAAGACCAGACTAAGATTGCTAGACAGTAGAGCAAAGTTTACTGAGTGATAATACAAAGCTCCTGAAGGAAGGGACCTGAGAGGATTGCCAGTTTAGCCTGGTGGTTTGGCATTTAGATGTAGGGGATTTTCTGGGCTTGTTGGCAGGCTCTTTGTTTTAAACTGATTAACCCTCCAAGTGCCTCTCACCCAATCAGATTTTTCTCATCTACCTATCACATAGGAAAGGGTGCAGGGTTCCCTCCAGGGTGGTGTAAAATCTTTTTAAGGGTGGTTTCCTCTTAGTGCATTGGGGGTGGGGTTAGGGGTAATTGTCACTGCCTGCCTTTCTTCCAACTATCCTTCATTATCATCAAGGAACCTAATGTACCTTTGCTCTAGTCTCTCTGGGGCAACTGGAAGATGAAAGCTTCATTTCAAAGAGACAGATGAAGAAAAAGGAGAAAAGTGGGATAAACAAAGAGATACAACAAACACAGAAACTAAAATAGAAACAGAAGCTGATGGATATAGTCATAGTGATGTAGTTTTTGAATGCAGATAGGAACCAGAGCAGATGGCCAAGAAAGAATTCTTGAGATATCTTTGGTGCAGAAAGGTGATTTTATTACAGCAGGGAGACAGGACCCGTCGGCAGAAAAAGCTGCTGCACCAAGGCTATAAGGGGTGACTGATTATATACTTGGGTGTTGGGAGAGGTAAGGAAAAACAGAGGTGTGCAAAAGGACTGTCATATGCTAACAAGAACCTAATAAGACATTGGAGGCCTTGCCATTGTCTAGTTAAGTTTGTTTTTCCCTCTACAAGTCATTAACATTAATACAGTTGGGAGTTTCCTTCTGGAAGTTGGGTTATTCATAAGAATGCTTTCTTCCTGTAAATCACTTAAATGTTTATAAACTGAGGGAGACTCACCTCCCACAGGACTGTGATCTCTGTACATTAACCATCTGTTTTTCTTCCCTGAGCTTTTAGGGCAGTTAGGAGTGCCTGAGGAATGTCACACAGATCCTCACCCTAGAGGGAGCGGGGATTGCATGTCATCTTGTGCTTTGCCCCCAGTTTGCCTTCTGCACCCTCATCCATAGGAAAGAGCCTCCATAGAGACACAGACAGATAAGACATGCTAAGAACACAAATAAGAATCTGTCAGTGTCACTGTTCTGATAAACAGCCTCACATCTGGGAGAAAGGCAGTATATTATCTAAACAAATAAGTAACTTGGTAATTTGTATTATTGAATAAAAATAAATCCAGACAGGTTTAAAAATACTTTGTTTGAAAGTACTATTGCAGTAGGAGAAAGGAGACTTGTAATAGGGAAACAGTCTAACCATAGAGATACAAGTGCAATCATCACAAAGGCCAGACAGAAAGGAATTTTCTTCGGTGGGGAAATGTCAGCAAAGTGAGAAAAAACAGGGAATAAAGGGAGCGGGATAATCAGGTAATATTTTTCCCTGAGGTCTTATGATTCTTAGGCGGGATTGTCAAGGAGGAGTTATATATTGGGTCAAGATAACAGTGGATCAAATTTCAGGGCAGTGGAGAATGGAGAGAAGCTTAACTAATGTTTATTAGTTTTCCACTGTGTTTAGATTGATCAGTGGGGATGAAGAAGAAAATTATCCAGAGCAGGCCCAGGCCAGGAGGTCCCAGAAGATGAAAAGTTAAAACCAAAAACTAGAGATAACCTGAAGCCCTACTGGGAGGAAGAGATAACCAGATGCTTCTTCTGTAAACAAGCTTCCCACCACAGGCTCCCCATACTACTGTTCCCACGTAAAGCAGGCCCCACTCCCCCAGTTTAAACCCACCTACCAGCAGTCACCACAGCCCTTGGAAGCTGACTGCCTGCAGTCCCCTATAAAAGCCCTATACCTTTGCTCCAGGGCCCTGTACTTGGAGCACAGGCTCTGGGGCCACTGGTGTAAAATAAATCTGAATTCTCCTACTTCTCTGAGTGTCATTTGGTCTCTCACAGGTCTGATTTTTTTTTTCCACAACAGGGTCAAACAACTCAACAAATCTTTCTGGTCTCTATTTCAACAAAGAATGGGAATATAAAGGGTCTGTATCTGACCTCATTATTAATAAGTTTAAAAGTGGGGCATTTGGAAGGGGAAATTTATATGAGCTCTGCAGCACCCACAAGAGAGCAGACTGAGGCTTCTCTCTGAGGGGGAGGTCAGGGTGCAGTTTGCTTTCCTCTAAACCTAAAAAAAACATCAAAAGCGGTCAAGGTGAGAGAAAAAAAAAGTGAACAAACATAAAAACCTCCAGAGAACAAAAGCCTGAGAAAAACGGTTTCCTCAGAGCCCACCCCCTTGAGGGGGGCAGGAGGACTTAACTCAGGGAACATCATTGACTGAAAACCCACGTGGCAGGCCACTCCCCCAGAAAACCAACCAGGAAAGAAAAAAGAAAAAAAAAAGACTACAAGAGAACAACCACCACTACTTCATAGAACTTTTATTTTTATTCTTATTTTATTTTTTTAAGATTTTATTTATTTATTTGACAGAAAGAGAGAGATCACAAGTAGGCAGAGAGGCATGCAGAGAGAGGAGGAAGCAGACTGCCCACTGAGCAGAGAGCCCGATGCAGGGCTCGATCCCAGGATCTTGAGATCACGACCTGAGTCGAAGGCAGAAGCTTCAAACCACCGAGCCACCCAGGCGCCCCAACTTTTATTTTTAATTCATTCCCACTATTCTGGCTCATTTTTTTTAATATACAGACAATTTTTTAACCTATTTGCCATCACAGTAAGATGTCCAGTACATCAAATTCCATAATAACCTTCTAACCTGAACTTTTTGATACATACACCTGTGTTTTTCCTTTGCATTTCTATTTTTTAAATTTCTTTTTTTTTAATTTTTGTTTAGTTTAGTCTAGTTTATTCCTTTTTTATTTTTATTTTCTAATATTCATATAGAGTTAAACTTCAAGGTAATCCCCTTTCCCCAATCAATACTACTCGTATAGGTAAACCAATTTTTAATCCCCCTTTATCTTAGGAAAGTTGAGTCCTTTAACAAAGATATCAAGATACATCCAGGAAGAATCAAAACAACCTTCTTCACCCACACTGAGAATTTATAACCACTCTCCCATCTTTTTCTTCCGCCAGTGTTTCTGTGTTTTTGTGTTTGTCCTGATAGTATATAAATCTTACACTTGGGGTTCTTTTTGACGAGGTTCTTCCTTTATTTGCTTATATATATATTTTTTTCTCTTGTCATATACTTTTATCAGTCTTTATGTTTGTCTGTTTTTGTTTGTATACTTCATCAATCTTACCTTGGGGTCCATTTGGGCTGAACCTTTTCTTTTATCTTCCCTTTCTTTCCTGTCTCTCTCTCTTTTTTTTCTTTTACTTTTCTTTTTTCTCTCATTTGGGGGGGATCCTAATTGCTCAGAAGTGTTCCAGGGTGCACCTTGACCATGGTCGATACATCCAGCTACATCCGTTCAGTCATCTCTCACCAAAATGACTAGGAGGAGGAATGCCCAACAGAAGAAAAATACAGAGGATGGACCTTCTGCAACAGAGCTAATGGCTATCAACATAGATAATATGTCAGAAAGAGAATTCAGGCTAACAATTATCCAGGCAATAGTTAGGTTGGAGAAAGCCATGGATGACCAAACGGAATTGATTAGGGCCGAGCTGAAAGCGACCAGACAGGATGTTCACAATGTTAGGGCAGAGCTAAAAGCTAGAAGCTGGTTTTTTGAAAGAATCAATAAGATTGATAAACCATTGGACACACTAATCCAAAAGAAAAGAGAGAAAGCCCAAATTCATAAAATTATGAATGAAAAGGGAGAGATCACAACGAACACCAAGGAAGTAGAAACAATCATCAAAGTTATTATCAACAGTTATATTCCAATAAGCTAAGCAACCTAGATGAAATGGATGCATTCCTGGAAAACTGTAAACTCCCAAAATTGAACCAGGAAGAAACCGACAACCTAAATAGACCAATATCTAGTAATGAGATTGAAGCAGTGTTCAAAAACCTCCCAAAAAACAAGAGCCCAGGACCTGACGGATTCCCTGGAGAATTCTACCAAACTTTCAAAGAAGAAATAACACCTATTCTCCTGAAGCTGTTTCAAAAAATTGAAGCAGATGGAAAACTTCCAGACTCTAAGAAGCCAGCATTATCCTGATCCCCAAACCAGGCAAAGACCTTACCAAAAAGAACTCCATAGTGTATATGGCCCACATTTTCCTTATCCATTCGTCCATTGAAGGGCATCTTTGTTCTTTCCACAGTTTGGTGACCGTGGCCACTGCTTCTGTAACCTTGGGGTAGAGATGTCCCTTCTTTTCACTACATCTGTATCTTTGGGGTAAATACCCAGTAGTGCAATTGCACGGTCAAGGGAAGCTCTCTTTTTAATTTCTTGAGGAATCTCCACACTGTTTTCCAAAGTGGCTGCACCAACTTGCATTCACACCAACAGTGTAAGAGGGTTCCCCTTTCTCCATCCCCTCCAACATATGTTGTTTCCTGTCTTGCTAATTTTGCTCATTCTAACTGATGTAAGATGATATCTCAATGTGGTTTTAATTTGAATGTCCCTGATGGCTAGTGATGATGAACATTTTTTCATGTGTCTGATAGCCATTTGTATGTCTTCATTGGAAAAGTGTCTGTTCATATCTTCTGCCCATTTTTTTTATCTGATTGTCTGTTTTGTATGTGTTGAGTTTGAGGAGTTCTTTATACATCCTGGATATCAACGTTTTGTCTGTACTGTCATTTGCAAATATCTTCTCCCATTCCGTGGGTTGCCTCTCTGTTTTCTTGACTGTTTCCTTTGCTGTGCAGAAGCTTTTGATTTTGATGAAGTCCCAAAAGTTCATTTTTGCTTTTGTTTCCTTTGCCTTTGGAGACATATCTTGAAAGAACTTGCTGTGGCTGATATCGAAAGGATTCCTGCCTATGTTCTCCTCTAGGATTCTGATGGATTATGGTCTCACGTTGAGGTCATTTATCCATTTCGAGTTTATCTTTGTGTATGGTGTAAGAGAATGGTCAAGTTTCATTCTTCTACATATAGCTGTCCAGTTTTCCCAGCACCATTTATTGAAGGGACTGTCTTTTTTCCACTGTATATTTTTTCCTGTTTTGTCGAAGATTAACTGACCATAGAGTTGAGGGTCCATATCTGGGCTCTCTACTCTGTTCCACCGGTCTATGTGTCTGTTTTTACGCCAGTACCATGCTGTCTTGGTGATCACAGCTTCGTTGTAAAGCTTGAAATCAGGTAACGTGATGCCCCCAGTTTTATTTTTGTTATTCAACATTTCCTTAGCAATTCGGGATCTCTTCTGATTCCATACAAATTTTTGGATTATTTGCTCCAGCTCTTTGAAGAATACTGGTGGAATTTTGATCGGAATGGCATTGAAAGTATAGATTGCTCTAGGCAGTATAGACATTTTAACAATGTTTATTCTTCTGATCCAAGAGCATGGAATGGTCTTCCATCTTTTTGTGTCTTCTTCAATTTCTTTCATGAGTGTTCTGTAGTTCCTCAAGTACAGTTCCTTTACCTCTTTGGTTAGGTTTATTCCCAGGTATCTTATGGTTCTTGGTGCTGTAGTAAATGGAATCAATTCTCTAATGTCCCTTTCTGTATTTTCGTTGTTAGTGTATAAGAAAGCCACTGATTTCTGTACGTTGACTTTGTATCTTGCCACGTTGCTGAATTGTTGTATGAGTTCTAGTAGTTTGGGGGTGGAGTCTTCTGGGTTTTCCATATAAAGAATCATGTCATCTGTGAAGATAGTGAGTTTGACTTCTTCCTTGCCAATTTGGATACCTTTTATTTCTCTTAGTTGTCTGATTGCTGTTGCTAGGACTTCTAATACTATGTTGAACAAGAGTGGTGAGACTGGGCATCCTTGTCGTGTTCCTGATCTCAACGGGAAGGCTGCAAGCTTTTTGCCATTGAGGATGATATTTGCTGTGGGTCTTTCATAGATAGATTTGATGAAGTTCAGGAATGTTTCCTCTATCCCTATACTTTGACGTGTTTTAATCAGGAACAGATGCTGGATTTTGTCAAATGCTTTTTCTGCATCAATTGAGAGAACCACGTGGTTCTTCTCTCTTCTCATATTTATTTGTTCTATTACTTTGATTGATTTGCGAATGTTGAACCATCCTTGTAGCCCAGGAATGAATCCCACCTGGTCATGGTGGATAATCTTTTTAATGTGCTGTTGGATCCTGTTTGCTAGGATCTTGTTGAGAATCTTAGCATCCATATTCATCAGTGATATTGGTCTGAAATTCTCCTTTTTGGTAGGGTCTTTGCCTGGTTTGGGGATCAGGGTAATGCTGGCTTCATAGAGTCTGGAAGTTTTCCATCTGCTTCAATTTTTTGAAACAGCTTCAGGAGAATAGGTGTTATTTCTTCTTTGAAAGTTTGGTAGAATTCTCCAGGGAATCCATCAGGTCCTGGGCTCTTGTTTTTTGGGAGGTTTTTGATCACTGCTTCAATCTCGTTACTAGATGTCGGTCTATTCAGGTTGTCAATTTCTTCTTGGTTCAATTTTGGGAGTTTACAGTTTTCCAGGAATGCATCCATCTCATCTAGATTGCTTAGCTTATTGGAATATAACTGTTGATAATAACTTTGATGATTGTTTCTACTTCCTTGGTGTTCGTTGTGATCTCTCCCTTTTCATTCATAATTTTATGAATTTGGGCTTTCTCTCTTTTCTTTTGGATTAGTGTGGCCAATGGTTTATCGATCTTATTGATTCTTTCAAAAAACCAGCTTCTAGTTTCATTGATACATTCTACTGTATCTCTGGTTTCTACCTCATTGATCTCAGCTCTAATCTTGACTATTTCCCTTCTTATGTGTGGAGTTGGTTTGATTTGTTGTTGATTCTCCAGTTCTTTAAGGTGTAGAGACAGCTGCTGTGTTCTGGATTTTTTCAATTTTTTTGAGGGAGGCTTGGATGGCTATGTATTTCCCTCTTTGGATCAACTTTGCTGTATCCCATAGGTTTTGGACTGAAGTGTCTTCATTCTCATTGGTTTCCATGAATTGTTTCAGTTCTTCTTTGATCTTCTGGTTGATCCAAGCATTCTTAAGCAAGGTGGTCTTTAGCTTCCAGGTGTTTGAGTTCCTTCTGAACTTCTCTTTGTGATTGAGCTCCAGTTTCAAAGCATTGTGATCTGAGAATATGCAGGGAATAATCTCAGTCTTTTGGTATCAGTTGAGTCCTGATTTGTGACCCAGTATGTGGTCTATTCTTGAGAAGGTTCCGTGTGCACTTGAGAAGAATGAGTATTCTGTTGTTTTAGGGTGGAATGTTCTGTATATATCTATGAGGTCCATCTGGTCCAATGTGTCATTCGATGCTCTTGTTTCTTTATTGATTTTGTGCTTCAATGATCTGTCTATTTCTGAGAGAGGCGTGTTAAGATCTCCTACTATTAATGTTATTCCTATCAATATGACTGTGTATCTTGATTAACAGTTTTCTTATGTAATTGGGTGCTCCCATATTGGGGGCATAGATATTTACAATTGTTAGATCATCTTGGTGGATAGTCCCTTTAAGAATGATGTAGTGTCCTTCTGTATCTCTGACTACAGTCTTTAGTTTAAAATCTAATTTATCTGATATGAGAATCGCTACCCCAGCCTTCTTTTGAGGCCCATTGGCATGAAAGATGCTTCTATGCCTCCATCAGAAAGGATGAATACCCAACTTTTGTGGCAACATGGACGGGACTGAAAGAGATTATGTTGAGTGAAATAAGTCAAGCAGAGAGAGTCAAGTATCATATGGTTTCACTTATTCGTGGAGCATAACAAATAGCATGGGGGACAAGGGGAGTTAGGGAGGAGAAGGGAGTTGAGGGAAATTGGAAGGGGAGGTGAACCATGAGAGACTATGGACTCTGAAAAACAATCTGAGGGTTTTGAAGGGGCGGGGGGTGGAAGTTGGGGGAACCAGGTGGTGGATATTGGAGAGGGCATGGATTGCATGGAGCACTGGGTGTGGTGCAAAAATAATGAATACTGTTATGCTGAAAATAAATTAAAAATTAAAAAAAAACACATTGAGATACCACCTTGCATGAGTTAGAATGACCAAAATTAACAAGACAGTAAACAACAAGTGTTGGAGAGGATATGGAGAATGGGGAACTCTCTTACACTGTTGGTGGGAATGCAAGTTGGTGCAGCCACTTTGGAAAACAGCATAGATATTCCTTAAGAAATTAAAAATGGAGATACTCTATGACCCTGCCATTGCACTACTGGGTATTTACCCCAAAGATACAGATGTAGTGAAAAGAAGGGCCATATGTACTCCAATGTTCACAGCAGCAATGGCCACAATCACCATACTGTGCAAAGAGCCAAGATGCCCTTCAACAGATGAATGGATAAAGAAGATATGGTCCATATATACAATGGAATATTGCACTTCCATCAGAAAGGATGAATACCCAACTTTTGCATCAACATGGATGGGACTGGAGGAGTTTATGCTGAGTGAAATAAGTCAAGCAGAGAGAGTCAATTATCATATAGTTTCACTTACTGGTGGAGCATAAGGAATAACATGGAGGACATTAGGAGAAGGAAAGGAGAAGTGAATTAGGGGAAATTGGAGGGGGAGATGAAGCATGAAAGTCTACAGACTCTGAGAAACAAACTGAGGTTTTGGAGAGGAGAGGGATGGGGGGATAGGTGAGTCTGGTGATGGGTATTAAGGAGAACATGTACTGAGTGGAGCACTGGGTGTGGTGCATAAGCAATGAATCTTGGAACACTGAAAAAATAAAATTTTAAAAAAAGGTATCTTTGAATATATCTTCAATTCTTTAGGAAATATGCTATTCAAAAGAAGAATAAAGACTATTTTGCAAGGAGATGAGAAAATACACTTTGTTAGCCTCCCTTTACTTTCAGGATTCTCAGGAATGTATCTATTGATTCCATGGAGATAATGTGTCCTGACTCACATTTATATTTTCTTTATTTCATTGTTCTGTTTACAATTATATCAGATTTCTGAATTTTTCTCCTTTAAGATATCCGGTAATTATGTCTGATTGTTGTGTTTAGTCTGAATTAAGCAGAAGTGACAAGGTAACCTGTACCAGAACTTTGGCAAATTGAAAATGCTTGGAGTTTTTGTTGTTGTTGTTGTTATAGTTGTTGTTTGTTTGTTTTAAGGAATTCTTATTCAGAATCTTATTGCATGTAAGGAAAGTATCCCTTAACAATGGTACAGATAATACAGCTTGAGTAAAAATTAGCTGATTCTAATAAAAAAAAAAAGTGGGGCATTTGAGTGACTTAGGTCATACTCCCAGGGTCCTGGCATAGAGTCCGGGGTCGAGCCCAGCATCAGGCTCCATCTTACTCAGTGGGAAGCCTGCTTCTCCCTCTCACTCCCCCTGCTTGTGTTCCCTCTTTCACTGTGTCTCTTTCTGTCAAATAAATGAATAAAATCTTTTTAAAAAATATATTAACAAATAAGTTAAAAGGAACTTTTTTTTACACAGAGTGAAGAGACATTTATTCAAAGTCCAGCAGACTGCCCAACTGCCCTTTACAGTGCAAACAGGAAGAAAGAGCCTACAGAAAAGGTAGGACGTGTAAAATTGCTTTACTTTGGTTGTCTCTGCATTACAAGCTATTAGGATAGGCAGTGGAATGGACCGTGCTCCTCATCACGATACTGACCCTGTAATTGTGGTTACCAAAACACACACTTGTGTCACCTTTATAAAAAACCGTGTTTGTTGCCCCCTAGTTTTACATTTAAAAATTGTAAACATTTACACCCCGTTCCACTCCAACATGGAAACTTGAGGATCCAGGCCCAACGGAGGCACTTGCCAACACAGGGTCTGCTCACAGGCAGGCACCTTGGACCCATGAGTGTAGAACAATGTACAGGAGAGAGTTAAGAATCAAGAGCCGCTGTCCCACCTCTGGGCCCCATCATTAGAAGCAAACTCACATCTGTGAGTCTTAACTAGGTCATAGGGGGAAGGGTTGTTCTTTGCAGTAAGCCTTTCCCAGACCACATTTCCACAAATCAAGGTCTCAGAAAACTTTAATATTGTTGTTATTATGATTCATGTAAGGAACAGATGCTATTGTAAACACAGAGAAGAGGTACAAACTAGACCTAAAAGATTAATGGAAAGCTTCACAAATGTGGAGGAACTTGAACTGGGTTAGGAATATAGAGCCCTGGGCAGAGAAGATGGTGAAGGGTTCATGTAATATAATGATGTAGGGGAAGGAAATTTTTCTCTTATTTCCTTCCTTCAAGCTACTGAGCTAATGAGAAGGCAGTAGGGGTCTGGGGCTTCAAAGGGGGGAAGAAAATTCACAGGAAGATGAGAAGAAAAAATGGTTGATAAATATTTGTCATGCTACATGGATAAGTCCTTCTGTTATAAAAAGTTATTTCTGATAGGGACACCTGGGTGGCTCAGTGGGTTAAGCCTCTGCCTTCAGCTAGGTCATGGTGTCAGGGTCCTGGGATTGGGCCCCACATCGGCCTCTCTGCTAGATGACGAACCTGCTTCCTCCGCTCTCTCTCTGCATGCCTCTCTGCCTACTCGTGATCCCTTTCTCTGTCAAATAAATAAAGCATTTTTTTAAAAAAAAGTTATTTCTGATAATAGCTCTCTTCCTGATAAAAGTCCATGATTTAAATTTTTAAAGCAGTTTAGAAGCAGGTAAAAAGCTTTTCCTTAAGCCTACTCGGTCTTAATTACCTTCAACTCAAGACAGTCCCCAAGCCAAAGTGGCACATTTTGGGGTGGTATATTCTGTTCCGCTTCAGTCCTGCCTTTGAAACTTCTCCAAGAAGTTTCACAGTCCAGAAGTTGAGTTGGTAGACTGCTCCATTTCACCTCATTATGCTGCTAGGAAGCCTGTAAACAAGGTACTATGCCAATTTTTATGGGTTCCATAAAGTCAGCCTTAGTTCCTTAGATCTGTGTGGACATACCGGAGTCTATTACATATCTGAGGATTACATCACTCTCACAAATGACACTCCAATCAAAGCCTTGGTAATATAACCAATGTTTCCAATTGTTTCCTATTACAAGGAGAATAGATTCTTTTTTTTAATTAAGTTTTAAATTTTAAGTCCAGTGTAGTTTATACACGGTGGTATATTAGTTTCAAGTGTGCAATATAGTGATTCAACAGTTGTATACATTACTCAGTGCTCATCATGGTAAGGGTATTCTTTAATCCCCATCTCTAACTTCACCATCCCCCATCACCTCCCCTCTGATAACCAGCAGTTTGAGAAGAACAGATTCGTACTGAACTTATGCATAACTGTATTGCCATGAAATGAGAATATTTAAGAGTATACTTAAGACTATGTGAGAGATTCTAAATTCTGAAGGTATCAGGAAAGGAGAAAAAGATAAGTGATTTACTTTTGTTCACAAAGGTGCATTTTACTAAATTGCTGATAGCTTAGAAAAGAGAAAAGGTTTCCTTAAATCTGGAAAAACAAAACACAAAGAACCAACATTTCTAATTTTTGAAAAAACCATGAAAATTATAACAATCTTCATCAGTTCATTCAGTTCCATGTAATTAATTCTTACTGATCTTCATCTTTTTTGTTAGTAGTTTCATAAGCCATTAGTTTCTCTACTAGAGTCCTACAAATTCTCACCGAGTTCAGTGGTATGATCTGAAAGGTTTCAGAGACCTGTACTTGTTAGAGTCCTTTCCATTAGTCTCTTTGAAGATGAAGCAATTTTACAGGAGCAATTCTGCAAAGCATTAGAGTTAAACAATAAATATCTGTAAAGGACAAAAGACTTAAGAATGCCTATGGTTAAAGATGACACACACCTTAAGATGATAACTAGGGAAAGAAGATAGAAAAGCTGGACAAATGGAATTCTGAGTTCATCTCCTCCTACAGACACACCAAGGCAACAACTATTGTATTGCAACTCACTCTGAAAATGACCTGAAGACTGGCAGAACAGATATTGCACAGCTAGGCACAGAGAGAAGACCACATCAAAAACAAAGAGAGGGATAGAGATGCAATCAGGAACCAAACTCCAAGAGGGACTACCTGAAAACAGGAAGAATGTCGTAAGAATGGAGGAGCAAGGTGATCAAATCTCACACTGGGCACCCCTAGCCCTGGAGACTGTCACTGGGAAGGTGCTTCCCCATAACAACTGATTTTGAAAGTCAGTGGGGCTCAGCTCCAGGAGCTTTAAAAATCATCAGGGCTTATCTCCAGGAGAGCGAGAGGGGAAACCAAGTCTCTGCCTTTAAAGACCCAGCACACTGAATAATTCAACCCGAGACAAAGAACAGAAGCAATAATGTGGGAAACACCCGGGGTATACATAAAGGAGATTTGACTAATTTTAGGGCCTGTACTAAAAGGACAAGGATCTGCAAGAGATTTCTCTGGAAACAAAAGTGCTGGTAGATGACATTTTTTGCTCTTGCCAAGCCTAGATAGTTGGAAGCTTTTAGCAGCCAGTTCTGATACCTTCCATCTACCTTGCTAGCACCTGACACTAATGTTCCCCTGCAGATCCACCCCACCCAACCCACCTGCTCCAGGAGGCACCCCTTCAAAACAGCTCACACCCGGCGGAGAGCCCAAGCTGGGACCAGCTCTCCTCCAAATGCTACCCAGCAGTAGTCACAGCAGCTCATTGCAAGAAGCCAGGCTGGGGTGAGCCATACTCACCAGAGGGCAAACCCTACCAACCAGTGCACATTCACTGGCTTCAACCAGCCTTCACAGCTTTCCAACAGGGAACAATCCCTGCCTGCCAGTGCACTCCCAGCAGGTGCAGCTCAGCCACACAAGAAGGTACATGCAGTTCATAGAGGGGATACCCCTGGTGCACCTGGTACTGGTGACCAAAGAGGGTTCAACTACTGGATGCTACAGAATGCCTTCTACATAAGGCTAATTTTTTTTAAGAGGGAATGAAGTTTTTTTTTAAGATTTTATTTATTTGACACAGAGAGAGAGAGAGAGAGATCACGCATAGGCAGAGAGGCAGGCAGAGAGAGGGGGAAAGCAGGTTCCCTGCTGAGCAGAGAGCCCAATGAAGGACTCAATCCCAGGACCCTGAGATCATGACCTGACCTCAAGGCAGAGGCTTAACCCACTGAGCCACCCAGGTGCCCCAGACTAATATTTTTAAGACCAGGAGATGTAACTGGCCTACTTAATAGACAGAAACAAACTGTTTCTGTTAAGGAGTTAGATGAAACAAAGAGACGGAGGACTATTCCTAAATAAAGGAATACAAAACCATAGTAAGAGAGCTAAATGAAACAGAGATAAGTGATATGTCTGAAAAGGAGTTAAAAGTAGGGGAACCTGGGTGGCTCAGTCAGTTAAGCATCTGCCTTTGGCTCAGGTCATATCAGGGTCCTGGGATCAAGCCCCACGTTTGGTTCCCTCCTCGGCGGGGAGCCTGCTTCTCCCTCTTCTCTGTTGCTCCCCCTGCTTGTCCTCCCCTCTTTCTGTCTCTCAAATAAAATAATAAAAATTTTAAAAACTGGGATAGCCATGCTTATCTCAGAAAAAAATACACTTTAAAACAACTGTAACAAGAGAGATAAAGGTAATTACATATGAAAAGATCAATCCAACAAACAGATACAACAACTATAGATATCTATATACCTAACATGGGCGCATATGAATATATAAATCAAATATTAATGAACATAAAGGGAGAAATTATAAAAAATAATAGTAGGGGCTTTAACACCCCACTTACATTAAAGGGGATCATCCAGATAGAAAATCAATAAAAAAGTGGCCTTGAATATCACCTTAGGCCAGATGGACTTAACAGATATACACAGAACATTTCATCCAAAAACAGCAGAATGCTCATTCTTTTCAAGTGCACATGGAATGTTCTCCAAAATAGATCACAACACAGACCTCAATAAACAAGTCTCAATAAATTAAAAATTAAAATCATATCAAATGTTTATTCTGACCATGACAGTATGAAACTAAAAATCAATTACACGGAAAAAAACTTGAAAGAAACATAAGCAAGTGGAGGCGACATAACATGCTACTAAACAATCAATGGGTCAATGAAGAAATCAAAGAGGAAATTTTAAAACCAGCTGGAGACAAATTAAAAAAAAATAAAACATTATCATTTAAAATCTTTGGGATGTAGCAAAAGCAGTTCTAGGAGGAAAGTTTATAGCAATAAAGGCCCACTTCAAGAAATGAGAATAAACTCAATCTAAACTTACACATACAGGAACTAAAAAGGAGTAACAAACAAAGTCCAAATTTAGTAAAAGGAAGGAAATAACAAAGATTAGAGAGGATATAAGAGGACATAAATGAGAGGTTAAAAAAATTAGAAACTATCAATGAGACTAAGAGATGATTCTTTGAAAAGATAAACAAAATGCATAAACCTTTAGCCTGACTAATCAAGAAAAAAAGAGAGAGAACTTGAATAAATAAAATCAGAAATAAAAGAAAGTTACATCTAACACCACAGAAATACATTTCAAAGCACAGTAGAGTAAATAAATATCAACAACAGCTTAAGAATAAGCGACAGAAAGACAGAAAGAAACCACTCAACACAGCTTTGACAGAAACTAACACAGGAAATATAATGGGTGGTACCACGCTTGTTTTTTGTCTTTTCGTTTCTATTTCCTAGCAAATATTTTTTTGTTTCCAATTTTTATTTAAATTCTAGTTAGTTAATATATGGTGTAAAATTAGTTTCAGGTATAGAATTTAGCGATTCATCCCTTCCATTCAATGCTCAGTGCTTACCACAAACTCCCTCCTTAATCTCCATCACCAATTTAACCCATCTACCTCCCCTCTAGTAATCTTTACTTCATTCTATATAGCTAACAGTCTGTTTTCTGCCTCTCTTTTTCCCTCTATGTTCTTCGTTTCTTAAATTCCACATATCAGTGAACTCATATACGGTATTTGTCTTTCTCAACTGACTTATTTTGCTTAGCATCATACTCTCTAGCTCCATCTATATCCTTGCAAATGGCAAGATTTCATTCATTTTTATGGTTGCTCTTGTTGTTAAAACAAACATTAAGCTATCGAACTCATACATATTTCCAAACTCCAACCCTCACTTTAGTGCTCTCCATGCAACAAATTCTGTGTAACAGGAAATGCCAAAAGCCAGAGTATTAAGTGGTAACTCACTCTGGTAACTAACATACAATTTATGTATTGTCTTTCTTGTTTTGAAAATACAAAGTAGTCTTTCAAAAATAATATATTAAGAAGCAATGTTAACAGAATATATTTGTTGGAACAATGCAAAGAGGACATGAAAAAGTTTCCAAGAGTTGCATCTTTAGTACACTCACCCTTCTGGCCATATGGTTGATACTTCCTAAGGTCATGACACAGGCTAACTGAGTAAATTTTCTTCCACAGCCATGGCCACAGCAAAGTCCACCCCTGATGAGCCCCTGATCAGAGGCAAAAGAAGGCAGGATCTCCAAGAGTTGCTGACTGAAGTAGGACTGGCACTTGAGTACTGGTTGCCCAAGCTGCAGGAACAACTAGATGTGACCTGTGCTCAGGCCTTACAACACCTTGAAGAAAAAGACCTCCAGAACCTCAAATCCCAAGCACAACATTCCTGGGAGGAAAGAGCCCTAGAGAAACTTCTTAAACTGTCACACTCAAATAGTCTTTCAGAGTCACAGGAGTCTCAGTTGGAAAAAAGAAAGAAAATGCAGAAGCAGGAAGAGCAGGCACTGCAGGAGCTAAGAGACTTGCTGTCAGAAGGGAGGCAGCAACAGGATGAAGCAGTGAGGAGAAGAGAGGCAGAGCTGAGGCAGGCAATGGAGAGCCCTGAAGAATACTGGCCATCTCCCCAAAAGTCCCTAAAAGAGGTCATGGAAAACAATGAGAAACAACTCAACCTCGTGGAGGGGATACGGTCTCACAGGCAAAATCTCCCATATAGAGATCTGGTGAGATGGGCATCTGGAGGGTTGGCCCTGCAGGGAATTTACAAAACCAGAGACCAAAGGGGTCTGATAGAGACGAGAGAGGAACTACTCAGTGTCCCAAATGAGTTCTCACTCTGTGGCCCTGAGCAGGGCTCACGGATGGAAACAAAGGAGTTTACATCTTCTCAAGCAGAAGCCATGTTCACCCAGACTATAGAGAAGCTAGGCTTCAGTGCAACTATTGCAGCCAAGGGTGAAGGTTGGGGATTTAGCCTGGAGTCTAGTGTAGATCACAGCAAACATTCAGAATCTAAGAAAACCCAACAATCACATTCTGAGCACTCTTATTTTTGCTCAACCAAGTTCAGCTATATCCCACTGGCTTCCTGCCGCTTTCCCATTGATCAGCTCCAGTTATCCAAGGCTGCTCTGCAAGAATTGAAATGCATTGAAGACCTTCTGGGTCAGTATACAGGCCCAGACAGATTCCTTTTACTGAAGTCCAGGACACAGGCCTTCTTCAATAGGTTTGGTTCTCATGCTACTCAGGGCCCTCTGCACCTGGGAGGAATCTACTGGTGGAAAGCCATTTCAGAGGGTTTCCAAAGTGAGCAACTGGCAGAAGTGAAACAGCAGTCAGCAGAGGCCCTGGATATTTATATCAGGGGCAGCCACAGTGGCTTTGGAATGCAAGTTGCTGCAGGTGTGGACATGACAGACTCTCATTCAAAAATGAACTCTCAGAGCACAAGCTTCCAAAATCTCCAAACACAAATCCAGTTATCTGTGGCCCAGACAGGTGGCCCACCAGAAGCAAATGGCCTTTCCCAGTGGAAAGCTGGCCTAGTTGCTAGTAATCAAACCTGGTGTGTCATTGACCGGGGAATTCAACTGGTGCCCATTTGGGACATCATCCTCTCCAGCCACAGAAGTGATTTTAAGAATCCATTTCAGGTAGCTGACTTCCTGATAGAATGCTATACTGCTCTGACTGGCCTGACTACCCAGATCCAGAGTGGAGAGGAATTACTCAGTATTGTGAAGGAGGCTAAGGTTTTCCTAGAGGATGTGAAATCCTGGGAGGTATCTAATCCTGAAGAGAAGCTTAAAAAACTGATAAATTTCATGCAAATGTTGAGTCAAAAAACAAAAGCTTATGACACTTGGATTAACATTTGCCTCACAGATGGGGACCTACAGAATTTTCTGGTAAACACTGTCAACTTTTGCAAAAGATCTTCCAGTTATAAAACAGAATTTATTAAATCTCAGTTGCGCAGCCTTTTGGATCCTCACATTTATAGTGTGACAAGCTTTCCTCAGGCTCAATCCATCATGCAGTGGATCTTCTCATCAGAGCTGGAGCAGAAGCACGTCAACATCTCTGAATTTTCTGAATTAATTAAAATCTTGACAGAAGCCAAAAATGACTTCATGGAAGCAAAGGCCAAAGATGAGACCCCAGAAATAGAGGAAGAAGCACAAAGAAAGGTCACTTATGAGGTCAGCCAGTCTCTACGATGCTTCTTGAATTACCTGAGAGAAACAGAGCGGGCAGACGTACAGCTCTTGCTACTCTCTGTTGCAGTGGGTGCAGGTTATCACATGGTAAACAATACTTTTCAGTATCTTCTGAGATGTGAGGAGCTGAACTTCCTGCTGCAGGAAATGCAAACTGCCTATGATAAATACCAGAATCTCAAAAATATTTGCAGTTACAGGGCTCAGGCATTCCTGCTGCTCACAGGTCTGACAGCCACTGTTGGAGTTACAGCTCTTTCTCCAAAGGAGAAAACACAACGCTTGACACTTCTAAGACAGCACATGGGACAATCCTTATCTAAAGAAGTTGAACATGTCCTCACCAAACCTGGAGCACATCATGATTGGGAAAACCTAGAGAAAGACTTGAGATTGCTCATTAATGGGAATTATGAAGCCACCTTGTCTTCATTGCAAATAGATGATGTGAGAAAATATTTGCAAAGTATCTTCCCTGAAAAGGAACCGCCTCATGAACCACATGATAGTGAAAGCAACAAATTGGAGGCCATAGAAAATGAAGCCTTCTTAGAATTACTCCAGCGTCTAGGCCTGGAACACTACTACCCAAAAAGGATGAGCAGAGCTACCTTCCACCTGATCCACAAGACTTCTGTGTATAACACCCAGCCCAGGTCTGAGCAGGAGCTTCCCTTCTACTTCCTGCAGAAGCTATTAATGCTGGATTATGGGCTGAGATACCTGGTCTTCAAAGACAATGGAAACACAGAGAAGCAAGTCTATCCAAGTGCCTTAAATCAGAAAAATGAGGCTTTTGATCCATATGAAGACATATTTGAAGAGAGTGATAGTCCCGCTAACCCTTCAGCCACTCATCCCAGGTCCCACGTTCACCCTATGGATATTCAGATGGCAGTTCTTCACTGTACAGATGATTATGCCAGACAATATATTCTGTCCAAACTTGCCATTTGTCAGTTTGCCCTCCCACTGCTTGTACCTAATCCCTGCAATTCTCAGATTGAATTCTCTCTCTGGTCTCTTAGCCAAATTAGGAGAAGCTGGCGGCAAGCAAGGAAATCATCAAAAGAGAAGAACAATTACAACAATCAGCAGATGCGTCGTGTCCCTACTCCCATTGTGTCCTTTATTAGAGTTGGAAAGGACTTCTCTGCTTCCAAATCTCAGATCATGAACTGTCTACTCAGTAAACGTAAATATGATATATTTTTTCATCGGCATTGCAGGGGGAGCAGCAAAGACTGTCTCTTGATGGAGGGTGTAGTAGAAATCTGTTGGTATTGTCCTGGGGGGGAAGATGAGGACAGCTTTGACAAATGTTTGACCTTCACCAATCTTCATGGAGATGCCAAGGAACATCAGAAGCAGCTTGCCTTCCTGCAGGAGATCTCTTCCATCATTGTGGTGCTCATGGCAACTTCTGATGACAATACAGAAAACCGAAAACTTGTCCGTGGCCTGTGTCAGCTATCAAAACCTTTGATCTATTTGTTTGATAACAAGGAAAAAACCATGGCCCATACTTTTGGCCAAAGAGTGAGAATTGGCATCAGGAATCGAAATGAGGCAGAATTAACAGAGGAGCTCAAAACTACAATCAGAGATTTGCTAGAGCTCTCTCACACTGCTTTTAGCTTAGAGGATTGTGCCCAGATTGCACGCAGGCAAGGATTTCTTATTGATGAAGACCAGAGTGACTGCAAGGAAGCCAAAGAGGAGGCAAAGATTATCATGGCCCTACTAGGAGACATGCCGATATCTCAGATGAAGAAAAATTTACTACCCCTTCAGGGACGACTGTGGCATCTTTGGTGTAAGAAGGACAAAGAACTCTATCATCTGAGGGAAAAGGGAAATCAGAGTATTGAACAACACAAGAGTGAAATCGAGGCAGAGAAACAAAGAATACGGAGTCAACAATTGAACATAGCCTTTCTTCCCAATGAGTTCATGCATTCTATACTTAAAATTATCCAAAAACGTTCAGGAATTCATAACAACCTCTACTTCTTACAGTGGCTGAGTGTGTTTTTGGAAAACCTGACTGCAGATCACTTGGAAAAACTGAATGAAAAGAAAAAGGCTTTGTGCTCCGAGGTACAAAGAGGAAAACAAAAGGTACCAGAGAATGCCTCCCTAAAACAGTGGCAAAATAACATAGAAGCTATTTCTGCAGAGATTAGTGACTGCACCTTGGGAATTGAGCAGATTCTCAGAGAAATAGGCCAGATGTATGAAACTCTGGAAGAAAATTTTTCCACAAAAGATACGCTTTTTCTCTCCCTTCCCCAGATTGCTGCAGATCTAATGATATCTGGTATTCCTATTGAGCTGATGGATGGGGATGCTTCATATGTGCCTCTAAAGTGCATAGCAGCTATTTTTGACAAGGTCTCTGAGAAACTGGGAGACAAACGGCTGTTTGTTCTCTCTGTCCTTGGCCTGCAGAGTTCAGGGAAGTCCACCCTGCTGAATGCCCTTTTCGGGCTACAGTTCGCTGTCAGTGCAGGGAGGTGTACCCGGGGAGCCTACATGCAGCTCCTGAAGGTGGAGGAGACGTTCGCAGAGGAACTCGGCTTTGACTTTGTGCTTGTTGTGGACACAGAAGGACTTCGGGCCCCAGAACTCAGCAACAAATCCCAGAAGCGTGACAATGAGTTGGCAACCTTTGTTATTGGCCTTGGAAACTTGACTCTGATCAATATTTTTGGGGAAAATCCATCAGAAATGCAAGATATTCTACAAATCGTTGTCCAAGCCTTTCTGAGGATGAAACAAGTAAAAATCTCCCCAAGTTGCCTTTTTATCCATCAGAATGTGGAAGAAGTTATGGCTAAAGAACAAAATATGGAAGGACAAAGGCAGCTGGAACAGAGACTAGATGAAATGGCAGCAACAGCAGCTGAACAGGAACAGTGCTCAGAGGTAACCTGCTTTAGTGATGTCATTAAGTTTGATGTCAATACTCACGTCTACTACTTTGCTCACCTCTGGGATGGCAATCCTCCAATGGCCCCTCCCAATCCTCGCTATAGCCACAATGTCCAGGAACTGAAAAGCAGAATTCTTCTGACAGCCAAACAAGAATGTAGGGGAGGCATCATGAAGATATCAGATATAAAATTCCGAGTTCAAGATTTGTGGAGAGCCCTAGTGTGTGAGAACTTCATATTCAGTTTCAGGAACACACGAGAAGTCATGGCCATGAGCAAACTGGAAACCATGTATAACTCCTGGACCTGGGAGCTGAGGAGTCATGTGCTGGGCTTGCAGAACCAGCAGATCAACCAGATTCAGAATGGACTAATCCAGACATTCAGAAAAAGCACACTTGAGTCTCCAGTCACAGAAAAATATGAAGCCATCAAGCAAGAACTTGAAAAATATTTTAATGAAGATCCAGATAGTGAAATACTGATTCAATGGAAAGCAAATTTTGAAAATAAGCTACTACAGCTTAAAGAGGCCCTTATTTCAGACACCCAAAAGAAAGCTAATGAACTTATTAGTTTTAAGAAAAGTCAAGAAAAATTAGATAAGAAAAAGTCATGCTATGAAAAGGAATTATTAGAAAAAAGCCGAAACTTGGCTTTAATGATAAAAGGCACAGAACTGAGTGAGGAACAACTACATGAGAAGTTCAATCAGCTTTGGGAAACATGGGTCTATGAGGTGTCCTCAACTCTCCCTCCAGTCACAGAGCCTGACATTGATGTGGATTCTGAAAACATCCTTTTGGAATATTTCAAAAAGGAGACAAATATTTTTGTGGACAAAGTAAAGAGAAAACCCAGAGAAGAGTTTCAAGTCAAATATGACGAACATGTCCAAATGAACAAGAAATTTCGCATAATTAAAAAGCAATTAGAGGACTATGATAAAACGTCTATAGAAAGGACTACCAACCACATTGTTTCAAGATTTACTGAAATTATAGAAAACATTCAGAGGCAAGGGCGTGATTACAATCCAAGTTATTTCCACGAAATCCTGAGAATAATAGATGGGGAAGTGAAATCTGCACCTACTGAGGGAAGATATACATTTACAAGTAAATATGAAATTGACTTATCTTTGTGTTTATTTAAAAAAGCATCAGAAAATTTTAGGGAGATGCACAGGGCATTCAAGAATGCACATGATCCGGTAAACTACCTGGAAAGCAAGAAAGAGGATTTCTTCATGAGTTTTAAAATCTCGTGTCAAGGAGCAACCTCAGTCAAAACATTTGTTGATTTTCTGTGGCAGAAACTCACTCCTGCTGTCTCCAACACCATATGGGAAAAAACGGCACCCAGAATTGCTGGGGACATACGATCTACTTGCCCCGCTTTCAATGGAAACAGGGCTAACCTGGAGAAACATATTCTCTTCTCTCTGGCTGAAGAAGAAAATTTTGATAACTACTGGAGTTACCTTCATGATTCAGAATCATTTTTTAGGAATTACATTAAAAAGCATATTGAAACATATTGTTCAGACCAGGGAAGTGAAAAAATAAGGACTTTCTTAAAAATAAGTTTAGATGATATCAAGAATGCCATCCTCTCAGCTATTCATGAACCCATAATAAGAGCTAAAGATAGAAGCAGCACTGTGTCTGAGTGGTTGGATGTGTTCTGTGATCAACTGGGGAGTAATCTGATCTTCCCACGAAAAGATCTGATAAGCATTGAACACCAGGAGATAAAAGATATTGAGTTTCTCAAAGAAGCTATGAGTGAAGCTTTGGATCCCACAATGAAGAGAGTAGAACAGAACTGTTTGACTGTTTTGGTACAAGAAATGGTTCCGCGAATTGAGAAAATGCTCTTTGAACATCTCTGTGGCTGCTGGAAACAGTGTCCCTTTTGTAGAGCAATTTGTACAAACACAATCCCTACACATGAAGGAGACCACCGTGTTCCCTTCCACCGTCCTCTCGCTGTCGGTGGATGGCATTTTTATAAAACAGACGACTTTGTTATTGATCACTGTACGAATTTGGTAGCAAGCAATGTTTTCTTAGTTTTGAGTGATGACCGGGAAATCCCATATAAGAACTATCGAGAGGCAGGAGGAGACTATGCCATGTGGAGCATCACCCCAGACTCATCCTCCCAGCCATACTGGAAATGGTTTGTCTCTCACTTCAGATCAAACCTAGAAGCAAAATATCAGAGAAAATTTAAAAACAAAGGTAAAATCCCCAATGCATGGGCCCAAATCAAAAAGCAGGATGTACTTGATTACTTGAAAAAACAGTAAAATTCAATGATCACAAAAAAGCCCCAGTATCTGAACAAAAGAGTCCCTATTTGGGAACCTGGACAATCCTAAAATACCTTCTCCTCACAAAAGGAACCCTCATTATTTCCTTTTTACGAATGAAAAATCTAAAAATAAGTCAACTAACATTTCATGAGTTGAAGATTCCCTGTGAAAAGACTTCATTCTTCTTTGCCTCAATTCATTCTGGTTTAAAAACCACTTATTAAAATATATGAACACATGATAAAATCCATTTAAAGTATCCACGGCAAATTTTAAACGATTATTCAGAATGTTTATATTTTGAAATATAGACTGTTACGTAAAGTCTCAGATAAAGCCATTTTCATAGAAGGAAATCGGAACCATTGCAGACTGCTACAAATTACTATAGAATAAATATCTGGGTATTTCAACCAATATACAGTTCTTGACTGTAAGCTACCAATAACCTTTTTTTTTAATCCTCTGAAATCCTCACAAAAAATTAAAAAAAAATTGTGAGTAAAAAGTTACTAATCCTCAAATGGAAAAATGTTAGTGGAAAGTTTATGATCCCTGAGCATAGCAATACTTAGGCATATTCTCTTCTGGATAGGAATAAAATAGGGACTTCACCGTAATAAAGTCTGCATCAATTCAAGAAATGTTATCAAGCAAATAGGGAAAAGAGAAATTAAATAACTGTTTTTCTCATTTAATCATTAGCCTCCTCTTCTCTGGCATCTTGCCAATGCATGTGTTTAAAAAGAAAGAAAAGAAAAGAAAAAAAGAAAAGAAAAGAAAAGAAAAAAGAGAAAAGAAAAGTAAAGGTTCACAAGACCTTAGATATTCACAGCTCAGTGCTATATACAAGTCTGATAAAGACTGGCTTTTGGAACATGACTTATGACCAGTAAAAGGAGCCATTTTAATCAAAGCTGTGGACAAGGTCAAATCTGATTAACCCTTTGATGATTAAAAAAAAAACAAAAAACTATTCCTTCAAGAATAAAATATAAAAAAGTATACAGCTTTTAGGTTCTGATATTTTAATAAGGAAAAATCTTAATATATTCAAATGTAAGGAAATACTTTTCTCCAGATCAGACACCTTTGTAAGTTCTCACATTATTTAAGGCATAGAGTCATGAACAGAATAAAAATGAAAATGAAGAGCACTCTGAAGCCAACCAAGGACCAGAGCGGGGAAAGAAAGTGCCATTCTGCAAACCTACGCCTTCTAAAAAATGGCTTACACGATGTTCTCAAAGGTGATGATCTGAAGGAATCCTGATATAAAGAAGAAAATTTATGTCTGACATACGGGTGTCCGTTGGCTTGCATTTACAGACACAGTCTATCCTTCCATAGCCAGTGAAATCAAACAGTACACGGAACCACAGTAAGGACTAGAATCTTCAGAGTTAGGAGAGAGGAGTAATGACTCTATTGTCTTTGTTTCTCCAAAGGGTTTCAAGAATACTCTCAGTTTCAGGTAAAATGACCTAAGTCTCCAGAAGAAATACTGGAACAGGAAAATTTAAAGGAAACAGATATTCTTGAACAGTACAGTTTTCCTTTTATTCTCTGTAAGAGTTGGAAAGACCTCGGGGCACCTCAGTGGCTCATTTGGTTGGGCGTCATCCTTTGGCTTTGGTTCAGATCCCAGGGTCCTGACAAGGAGCCCTGTGTGCTCCCTGCTCAGCAAGGTGTCTTCTTCTCCCTCTCCCTCTACCCTCCCCATGCTCATGCTTTCACTCACTATCTCTCAAATAAATAAAATCTTAATCTCAAAAAAAAAAAAAAGAGTTGGAAGGACCTGCTAATATAAAGTTGAAATAGTGATGGAAACAGAACCCCTGCATGGTACCTGTCTCTCTCACATCACTGCATGCTCAAAAACTGCAATGTGTAACTAACACTTGTTGAATGCTTTTGTATTTGTTTAATTAATCCAAAATGGCCTTTTTCTAAATAATATATTTCCTCTATTAACTTTGATTTTCAAGCCAAAATTGTTGTGTATAAATAAAAAAGACAAATTCCGCAGGCACTGAAGCAGTGTGATTATTCAATGAGATTCAGAGACTGTGCTCAAGAGACGCCAAATAAACTGGCAAGAAGTAAATCGGGATAGAGAAAAGATGACCGTGTAGGAATGAGGTTTTCTGTGATAGTAGTAGAGACAGTAAAGGTGGAGTCAGGATTAAAGAGATTGCCATGAGAGACTATGGACTCTGAAAAACAATCTGAGGGTTTTGAAGGGGCGGGGGGTGGAAGGTTGGGGGATCCAGGTGGTGGGTATTGGAGAGGGCACGGATTGCATGGAGCACTGGGTGTGGTGCAAAAACAATGAATACTGTTACGCTGAAAAAATTAAAAATTTTTAAAAAAAAGAAAACAAAGAGAACAAAGGAAAAAAAAAAGAGACAAACCAAAAAACCAGACTCTTAACCATAGAGAACATAACAGATGATTACCAGAAGGGAGGCTTGTGAGGGGATGGGTGACATAGGTGAAGGGGATTGAAAGTACACTTATTTTGATGAGCACTGAGTAATATTTGGGATTGTTGAATCATTGTATTGTACACCTGAAACTAATGTAACACTGTATGTTAACTGCACTAGAATTAAAATATGGTAAATCAATTGACAAAAAAAAAGAGATTACAGTGTCAGCAAGTTGGGGTCACAGAGGGGGGAGATTTCAGAAACTATGGAATAGGGAGGAAGAGTCAGTAGGTATGACAAACACAAGATCATCAAGAGTAGAAGACCCTGGACCCAGGTGTAGGTCCCTGGATTAGAAGTGGCCAGAGTTCTAAGGTCAATAGAGGTAAAATTCACATGGTCAGTGCATTAAGTCTCTCAGAGTCACTGAAAGTGGGAACATGGAAACACAGGAATTCGAGGTCATCACATCACTTGATTTAAGGGACTTCCAGAGTATGTTAAGCAAGACAGCCCAAGTGTAATGGGAAAAAAGGAGTCACAAGGCCTATAGTAATGGGCCTGGGAGAGTGACAGATTCTTTTTTTTTTTTTTTAAGATTTTATTTGCCAGAGAGAGAGCACAAGCAGGGGAAGCAGCAGGGAGAGAGAGAAGCAGTTTTCCCGCTGAGCAAGGGGCCTGACATAGGACTGGATCCCAGGACCCTGGGACCATGACCCAAGTCAAAGGCAGACGCTTACTCAACTGAGCCACCTAGGCATCCTGAGAGTGATGGATTCTAAGACAAGATCGAAACACATGAATAAGATGTGAGCTATATTTTTTTAAAGAATTTTATTTATTTTTGAACAGAGAGAGAGGTAGCCAGAGAGGGAACACAAGTATGGGGGGTGGGAGAGGGAGAAGCAGACTTCCCACGGAGCAGGGAGCCCAATGTGGGGCTCGATCTCTGGACTCTGGGATCATGACCTGAGCTGAAATCAGGAGTTGGATGCTCCACTGACTGAGCCACACAGGCACCCTAAGGGAAAGGTAACTTAAGGTGAGGGAATAAATTAGTAGGCTTAAGTGAAGTTTTGAGAGTTAAGGAGTGCCAGCTTGCACGTGTACTTAAGAACACCATCTCAGAGGTCAGACTTCTTGTCTCACACCATTGCCTAGCTATATGACCGTGAATGAGTTCCTCAACCTGTCCCTGCTTTATTTTCTTCATCTGTAAAATGGTGCCAGCTCACAGAGCAATAAGGATTACCTCAGATAACACATATGCCTTGCACAGAGTACACAATCCAATAATGGAAGATGGTAGTGGTAGCAGCAGCAGCAGCAACAAAAGTCATGTTAATAGAATTGCAGTAATTATGGATATTATTATCATTGCTATTACACTGAAATGTAGTTACACCTGCACCCTGTTCTCAACTGTAAGTTCCTGAAGAAGACAGTCCATGTCTTGCTCATTTCCATATATCCAGTATCTAGAATGGTATTTACCCCAGTAGAGGTGACGATAATTCCTCTTAAATGCAATGGAGAAGTTTACCAGACATGGCAGGTGAAGGTGATGACAGGTAGAAGGAAAAGAAAGAAAGATGGTTCCATTATTTCAAACAGTGATAATGCAGTTAAATTAACTAAATAAAGGTCACCAACGGCCTCAATTTGGCTAAATCCATTTTTTTTTTTTACTCTCAAACTTCTTCTTTAGCTTACCAACAAAATTTTATCACTCTCTCAACCCGAAACACTCTGTGCACTTGGATTTGAGAATACTGCACTCTTGCTTTTCCTACTCTGCTCACTCGATTTTACTGGTTCCTTCACTACCATTAAAATGCTCAATGCCAGCACACCCCAAGGGCTGAATCTTTGGTCTTCCTTCTACATCTGACTCTCTCTCCCTCTTAATGTGTCACCTGTCCCCAAGTCATTAAATACCATATATACATTGAAAACTCCTAATATCTATGTCTAACCTACACCTCTCTCCAAATGTCAAACTGCTGCATACTGAACAGTTGCCCTTGGAGGTCTTAAAGACATCTCAAGCTTAACATGCTCAAAACCAGGTTCTCACTACCCCCTCACTCAAAACCTGCTCTGCCCACAGCCTTCCTCATCTCATTTAAAGACAAATCTATAGTGTCAATCCCCTAGGCCAGAAAATACTCTAAATCATGCATAATTCCTCTCACCTCTCTCATTCATTGGTAAATCCTGTGGAATCTACTTTTAAAATATACTCAGACTAATCAGTTACCACCACACCACCGAAGGCACTGAGGCTCAATAGCCTCCTAACGGATGGCCACATATATAGCCTATTTTCACGAAGGCAGTCAGAAAGCTTTTTTAAAAATTTGTGCTTTAAGTCAAGCAGAGAGAGTCAATTATCATATGGTTTCACTTATTTGTGGAGCATAACAAATAGCATGGGGGACAAGGGGAGTTAGAGAGGAGAAGGGAGTTGAGGGAAATTGGAGGGGGAGGTAAACCATGAGAGACTGTGGACTCTGAAAAACAATCTGAGGGTTTTGAAGGGGCGGGGGGTGGGAGGTTGGGAGAACCAGGTGGTGGGTATTGGAGAGGGCACGAATTGCATGGAGCACTGGGTGTGGTGCAAAAACAATGAATACTGTTACGCTGAAAATAAATTTAAAAAATTTTTTTAAAAAATTTATGCTAGATCGTTTCAATCTTTTGCTCAAAACCCTGAAATAGCTCCATTCCTCATTCAGTGTGAAAGTCACAAAATCATCAAGAGTCATCAAAGTCACAAAGTCACAAGCCTATGTGATGTGTCCCCTAGTTACCGTTCTGATCTTCTCTCCTACTTCTATCCCCCTTTGTCACTCATTCCAACCTTACCGTTTACTCTTCCTCAAACATTCATTGTTGTCCCTACCTCAGGACCTTGGCTGTAGCTCTTACCTCCACCTGGGGGAATATTCTTCCCCCAGATATCCCTTATACTCCCAAATACTTCTAAGTCTTTCTTGATACTTCATTTTATGAATGAGACCTTTCCCAGACCACCTACTTGATAATGCAGTCTGCACCCCTACTCACGTCTGCTGTCCAGGTCCTGACATATGACTTCTTGTTTGTTTTCAAACTTATCCTTTTCTGGACTCTATCATATACTCCTTTACTATTTTATTGTTTATTGTCTAGAATATAAAGTCCATAAGAGCAAAACATCTCTTTTGCTCACTGTGCTATCCCTGACACCTCACACACCATATACCTAGATTAGTACAGGTACACAGTAAATATTGCTGAGTGAATAAATGAGTGAATGTCTATTTATAAATGAACAGGTTTTGTATGTGTGTGTGTGTGTGTGTGTGTGTGTGTGTGTGTGTGTGAATTTAGATTACTCTTTGGAGCTCTCTGCTTTCAACCTAAAGAACTTCCTTTATCATTTCTTATAAGGTGTGTCTGCTAGCAATAGAGTCTCTCAGTGTTTGCTTACCTGGAAATGTACTTTGCCTTCATTTATTTAAAGACACTTTTTCCAGATGTAAGATTCTTGATCAACACCTTTTTCTCTTCTAGCACTTTGAACATACCATCCCACTGCCTTCTGGCCGTCACTGGTTCTGGTTAAGAACTCTCTCTCTCCACAGATGACATGATTCTTTATATGGAAAACCCAAAAGACTCCACCCTCAAACTACTAGAACTCATACAGCAATTCAGTAACGTGGCAGGATACAAAGTCAATGTACAGAAATCAGTGGCTTTCTTATACACTAACAATGAAAATACAGAAAGGGAAATTAGAGAATCGATTCCATTTACTATAGCACCAAGAACCATAAGATAGCTGAGAAGAAACCTAACCAAAGAGGTAAAGGGTCTGTACCCGAGGAACTACAGAACACTCATAAAAGAAATTGAAGAAGACACAAAAAGATGGAAGACCATTCCATGCTCTTGGATCAGAAGAATAAACATTGTTAAAATGTCTATACTGCCTAGAGCAATCTATACTTTTAATGCCATTCCAATCAAAATTCCACCGGTATTTTTCAAAGAGCTGGAGCAAAGAATCCAAAAATTTGTATGGAACCAGAAGAGATCCGAATCACTAAGGAAATGGTGAAAAACAAAAATACAACTGGGGGCATCACGTTACCTGATTTCAAGCTTTACAACGAAGCTGTGATCACCGGACAGCATGGTACTGGCATTAAAAACAGACACATAGACCAGTGGAACAGAGGAGAGAGCCCAGATATGGACTCTCAACTCTATGGTCAGTTAATCTTCGACAAAACAGGAAAAAAATATACAGTGGAAAAAAGACAGTCTCTTCAATAAATGGTGCTGGGAAAACTGGGCAGCTATATGTAGAAGAATGAAGCTCGACCATTCTCTTACACCATACACGAAGATAAACTCAAAATGGATAAAAGACCTCAACGTGAGACAGGAATCCATCAGAATCCTAGAGGAGAACATAGGCAGGAATCTCTTCGATATCAGCTACAGCAACTTCTTTCAAGATATGTCTCCAAAGGCAAAGGAAACAAAAGCCAAAATAAACTTTTGGGACTTCATCAACATCAAAAGCTTCTGCACAGCAAAGGAAACAGTCAAGAAAACAAAGAGGCAACCCACGGAATGGGAGAAGATATTTGCAAATGACAGTACAGACAAAAGATTCATATCCAGGATCTACAAAGAACTCCTCAAACTCAACACATACAAAACAGATAATCATATCAAAAAATGGGCAAAAGATATGAACAGACACTTCTCCAATGAAGACATACAAATGGCTATCAGACACATGAAAAAATGTTCATCATCACTAGCCATCAGGGAGATTCAAATTAAACCCCATTGAGATATCATCTTACACCAGTTAGAATGACCAAAATTAGCAAGATAGGAAACAACATGTGTTGGAGGGTATGTGGAGAAAGGGGAACCCTCTTACACTGTTGGTGGGAATGCAAGTTGGTGTAGCCTCTTTGGAGAACAGTGTGGAGATTCCTCAAGAAATTAAAAAGAGAGCTTCCCTATGACCATGCAATTGCACTACTGGGTATCTACCCCAAAGATACAGATGTAGTGAAAAGAAGGGCCGTCTGCACCCCAATGTTTATAGCAGCAATGGCCACGGTTGCCAAACTGTGGAAAGAACCAAGATGACCTTCAATGGACGAATGGTTAAGGAAGATGTGGTCCATATACACTATGGAGTATTATGCCTCCATCAGAAAGGATGAATACCCAACTTTTGTAGCAACATGGATGGGACTGGAAGAGAGTGAGTGCTGAGTGAAATAAATCAAGCAGAGAGCATCAATTATCATATGGTTTCACTTATTTATGGAGCATAACAAATAGCATGGAGGACATGGGGAGTTAGGAGAAGGCAGTTGGGGGAAATTGGCAGGGGAGGTGAACAATGAGAGACTATGGACTCTGAAAAACAATCTGAAGGGTTTGAAGAGGTGGGGGGGTGGGAGGTTGGGGGAACCAGGTGGTGGGTATTAGAGAGGGCAGGGATTGCATGGAGCACTGGGTGTGATACAAAAACAATGAATACTGTTATGCTGAAAATAAATTTTTAAAAAATGATTTAAAAAAAAGAAGTTGGCTGCTCATCTTATTCGGGTTCCCTTATATAACTCATTTTTCTCTTGTTGGCCTTCCAAATTTCCTTGTCCCTTTCAGTTTTCAGCATTTTTACTATTTGTAAATCAATTTGTGGATCTCTTTCCATTTATTCTACATAGAATTCATCTAGTTCTTGGATGTGTAGATAAATGTGTATGAATAAATTGGGAAAGTTTTCAAATTTATTTATAAGCATATTTCTTCAAATATTTTTTTCTGCTCCTCTTCTTTCCTCCTGGTAACTCCATTACTTAAGTGTTGGCATCTTTAATGTGTCCCACATTTTCCTGAGGTTCTGGTCACATTTCTTCATCCTTCATCTGTTCTCAGATTATGCATAATTGGATTATCTCTATCCGTTTACCTTCAAGTTTGCTCATTCCTTCTTTTGCCATTCAAATCTACTCTTGAGCTCCTTTAGTGAATTTTTCATTTCTGCTATGTTATCCCTTATGCACAGGGGATACAATCTGACCCCCACAGTGGATGCCTGATGCCACAGATAGTACCAAATGCCATATAGACTGTGTTTTCTCCTATACATACATGCCTACAATAGAGTCCAACTTATAAATTAGGCACAGTAGGAAATTACCAACAATAATTAATAATAAAATGGAACAATTAAAACAATATACTATAGTAAAAGTTATGTGAATGTGCTCTCTTTTTCTTCTCTGAAAATATCTTATTTTACTGTACGCACCCCCTTCTTATGATGATGATATGAGATGACAAAATGCCTGTGGTGAGATGAAGCGAGGTGAATGACGCAGACACTGTGATGTACCATTGCACTACTACCGACCTTCTTTTGATATGTCAGAAAGAGCATCCTCTGCTTGCAGAACATGGTTGGTTACAGGTAACTGAAACCACAGAAAGCAAATCACAGATAAGGGGAAGATTACTCTATCATACTTTTTAACTCTAGAATTTCCATGTTTTCTAATAACTTCACTTTACTGATATTCTTCATTTGATGTGACACTGTCATCATACTTTATTTCTCTAATCCTGATTTTCTTTAGTTATTTGAACATTTTGTAATGGCTGCTTCGAAGTTTTCTATTCTAATTCTAATATCTCATCACTCTCACAGGCAGTTTCTATTGCCTGCTTTTTTCCTGATGTATGAGTCATACTTTCCTGCCTTTTTGAAACATCTTGTAATTTGTTGTTGCAAACTGGACATTTTGATAATGCATGACAGCAACTGTGGCTACTGGTCCCCTTTATGGGTCTTGTGATTATCTGCTTATGCTTAGTAACTGGCTGGATTGTTTTCATGAAGTCTCTACGCTCCTCCCCCAACTCTGCCCTCATGCAGTGGAATGCCTCTGATGTTCTTCCTCAGAGAATGCAGCCATGGATACAAACAGTTGCCCTGGGGTGACTGGTTTTAGCAGGGCTCTATGTGTCTCTTCTTCTGATCCATTAAGGTTTCCACCTCCTTCAATAGAACATCCAACTGGGCTCCACTAACTCCTAAGAGATTGCTCCATTATTTTCAGTAGTACCCTGGGGCACAAGTTGCTTCATAGACTGGTCCAATAATTTGTGTGCAGGGTTAGTTTTTAAGGCCAATCTTTAAGGGTTTTTCTGACCCCAGCATGAGTCTTCCTAATGGTCTCTTTCCCTGATTCTGCCTGGCAAACTACCTGGCCTCTGGTATAACATGTTGTTGTCATAGAGTTATCAGCCTTCCCTTATTTGCTTACTACAAAAAACTCCATTATTTTATCAAGAGCACCCTTGGGATTTTTACTTCCCCTACATTCTTTCAAATAAAATCAGTTCTTTAGGAACTCACAGTTGGAAGGGATAAGAAATGCTGACCACCTTACCCTCTAGGTAAAATAGCCCACCCCTTCACTGGGAGCTGACTGAAGAGAGAGCCCCATCTTCTTATCCACAGTGGAAGGAAGGAACTGATCATGGATCATGACATAGACTCTTTTGCTGTTCTTACCAATTTTAATAGATTTTCCTGAATAAATAATCCCTCATTTGCTGTATGGCCTTAATACAATTTCTGGAAACTTTCACAGGTTGATTTTTTATTTCTTTTAAAGACTCTATTTATTTATTTGATAGGGAAAGAGTGAGTGTGCACAAGCAGGGGATAGGGGCAAGGAAGAGGGAGAAGCAGGCTACCCACTCAGCTGGGAGCCTGATGTGGGGCTCAATCCCAGGGGCCCAGGATCTGGACCCGATGCAAAGACAGATACTTAACAGACTGAGGCACCCATGTGTCCCCAACTGTTGATTTTTTAATAATTTTTACCAGTCATGCTGTTTCACTGAGGAATGGATCCATGAAGCTCTTCACACTGCCATTTCAGAAGTAAACTCCTCAAACACAAGAGGCAACCTCTTTGGCCTCAGATATAGCAACTTCTTACTAGACAAGTCTCTGGAGGGAAGGTATAGAAAAGCAAGAATGAACTATTGGGACTTAATGAAGATAAAAATCTTCTGCACAGCAAATGGAACAATCACCAAAACTAAAAGGCAGCCCTTGGAATGGGAGAAGATATCTGCAAATGACATATCTGATAAAGACTTAGTATCCAAAAGCTGTAAAGAACTAATCAAACACCCAGAAAACAAATAATCCAGTTAAAAAATGGGCAGAAGGCATGAATAGACATTTTTCCAAAGACAACATCCAGATGGCTAACAGGCACATGAAAAGATGTTCAACATCACTCATCATCAGGGAAATACAAATCAAAATTACAATAAGCTATCACTTCATACCTGTCAGAATGGCTACAACAACGATCCCAAGGAACAACAAGTGCTGGTGAGGATGTGAAGAAAGAGGAACCCTCCTGCACTGTTGGGAGGAATGCAAATTGGTGTGGCTGCTCTGGAAAACAGTATGGAGGTGCCTCAAAAAGTTAAAATAGAACTACCTTACAACCCAGCAATTGCACTACTAGGTATTTACTCAAAGAATACAAAAATATACATTCAAAGGTATACATGCACCCTGATGTTTATAGCAGCATTATCAAAAATAGCCAAACTATGGAAAGAGTTCAAGTGTTCACAGACTAATGAGTGAATAAACACATGGAATAAGTCCACCTGGGTAGCTAGTTAAGTGTCTGAATCTTGATCTTAGTTCAGGTCTTGATTTCATGGTCATGGATGAGTTCAAGCCCTGCACTAAGCCCCACACTGGCCATGAAACGACTTAGAAAAAAAAAAATGTGGTGTATATATATACAATGGAATATTACTCAGTCATCAAAAAGAATGAAATCTTGCCATTTGCAATGATGTGGATGGAGCTACAGTGTTTTATGCTAAGCAACGTAAGTCTGAGAAAGACAAGTACTATATGATGTCATGTATATGTGGAATTTAGGAAAGAAAGCAAATGAGCATGTGGGAACGGGGGAGAAAAGAGAGGGAAACAACCCATAAGAGACTCTCAACAATAGAGAATAAACTGAGGGTTGTTGATGGAGGGAGGTGGGAGAGGGATGGGCTAAATGGCTGATGGAGATGAAGGAGGGCACTTGTTGTGATGAGCACTGGCTGATATATATATAAGTGATGAGTCACTAAATTCTCCTCCTGAAACCAGTATTAATTATTTTAACTAGAATTTCAATAAAAATTTGAAGAAAATATAAAGAAGTAGAACTCACCTAAAATGGAACAGATCTGTAGAATCTTTAAGGTAAAGATTTAAAGAATGCCATTTAGAACACCTGAATTTGATCTTCCCTTTTAATATGTTCTAATCTCCTTGACCAGCATGAAGCCCAATGTGAGGCATGCGCTCAAGACTCTTGAGATGAAGACCTGAACTGAGATCAAGAGTCTGACGCTTAACTGACTGAACCACTCAGCCACCTCTGATCTTCCCTTTTAAAGACTTTCGTGGGTCTTCTGTTGATTAACCTCCCTGACCATTTCCCTGAGCTTCCTTCTTTATTCTCATAAGGTCTCTAGTAATTCATTTTGCTTTCAATTCTGCTCCCACTGACTCCCACTTGTATTTCCTCTCACCCAATGCCTGACTGCAAAAGCGAAAACAAAAATAACAGAGAACTACAAACCTGCTTCCTATCCAGTGTTTCATCCTACTGCTGCCATAGAGGTGCACCACTTAGCTGTCCTTCAAAAGAACCTGCTGAAGGACACCTTCAAGCTGCCAGCCCCTTGGGTTCTACAGCGTGTTCATACCGAGGCCACACATGGTTTGCAGACTTGGGCTGTCCCCAGCCAATGACGGAACGCGATGGGTTTATTAGAGCTAGACCATTCCTACCTGCTGCAGAGCTGCTCCCACAAGGATCTTACCAGGACCATTTCTAGAAATGTGCTCTAATCTGAAACTCTTCCTATTTAATCCTTCTTCCCCCTCTCCTTTACTGATGTTAGACTAGCATTATCATCTGCCTACATTTGCTCCCACCACTTTATTCTTCACATGCATGTCTCTCATTAAATCTCTTCTATTCCTAATCTTAGCTTTCTCTATGTTTCTTGGATAGCTCAAAGTTAGAGAGATGGTACTGAAATGTTCCCAGAGACGGGAGATAAAATAGAGTTTGGAAACTGGCTCACTCACCATCTATCAAGGAGAAGCCATCCTGAGTAGAATGTAAGGCACAACCCCTCACACGAGATGGCAACCAAATTCAAAAGAATTTATCATTGACAATTTCATAACATCCTTACCAAGGTATGATTCACACATTCATAAGATATGGGGGGGAACACACCCTATAAGAAAGTGTGGTTGGGGGCACTGGGTGGCTCAGTTGGATAAGCATCTGCCTTAAGCTAGGTCATGATTTCAGGATCCTGGGATCGAGCCCCACATTGGGCTCCCTGCTCAGTGGGAGTCAGCTTCTGCTTCTGTCCTTCCCCTCCACTCATGCGATCTCTCTCTCTCTCTCTCTCTTTAGTAAATAAATAAATAAATAAATAAGTAAAATCTTTTTTCAAAAAGAAAGTGAGATTGACTGGTTATTGTAAAGTTGTATTGCCACCCTGCAGAGGAATAACGAAAAACTAAGGGTAGTTACACAATTAAAGGCTGTGTGTAAGAGTCTAAGGGACTCTTTTGCAGCCTACAAAGAAGCCACTATCCGCTGGGATGGAAGAATGAGCACACTTAAGAAGCAGATTCAGGACTTTGCAGAGTCACAGATATTCAGAGATGTTCAGCCAAGGCAGGTCTGTTTATACTAAGATCAGGACTCAGACTGACAAAATCTGGAACCTGAAACCTGGGACATGGGATGAGATATGTCAGTGGATATCTGCAAGAATTTCAGCCCTGCGGGCATCCCTAAAACCTCAGAGCTTACAGAGGAAGTCTATGCCTCTGTAGTAAGAGCTGGCACTTCTAATCCCTGAGATTACATTGCAGAAACATCTCCTCCACAAGACCATAAGTGCCTCCCTCAGGACTTATTGCACTATGTCTCCTGGTTGCAGGCCTAATAGTAGAGTTAAATCCCAGAACTGGGTTGGTGAGCTGCAGCACCTGATAAAGGTAGAGAGAGATTACACCCCAAAACACCCACAAAAATTAGTATGTATCAGCAGGGGCGAAGAGAGTACTCCTAGGATTCAATTTCGGGAATGCTTGATCAAGGGGGCTAGAACATAAGACTTGATACGAAAGAATCCATTCAGTTGGGAACACCTTCTCAGGATATGAATGCAATGCTTAGCCAAGGACTTCAGGATAGGACAGCAACACGGCTAGGAAGGCTCTTAGAAGTTTAGGGAAATCAAATCCCATGCAAAGCAAAGCAGGAATCCTTCAGTTCCTTAGAAGATAATGAAGGAAAAAATTAAAGGGTGACAGGGAGATGGGCATGCTGGAAAGGTCATGTTATGTAAGGCCAAAAGATCCACCAGAGGGTTACATTTCTTGGGAAAGCCCAAAGGATATAACATTCACCAAGACATTAGGAATCTGCCAGTAAGGGCACCAACATCACTAAGTTCAGCGCTGAAGGCCTGTGGTAATGGTAGCAGCATGATCTAGTGCTAGGCTCATTAACCTATGAGGGATGCTGGAGCTCTAAAGTGATCCAGGTCATATGCAAGCACTTCACCATCAGAAGCCAGGAGGCTGCAATTACCCTAACACCTAACAGGGGCAGCAAAGAGCCCATTACCCACAGGGCATTGTAAAAATCATTAATAAAATAAAGGCAATAAAGATAGTCAGTGAGGATGCTGCTTAACATCCACAGGCAGAACAATGCAAGAAGAAAGAAAGGAGCAGAAGGCTAGGAGTGGTCACCCAAATAGTCACACCCTTGCTCAAAACCTAATGACTGAAAAGACGACTGAGTCCCCGGAGTTAAGAACCCTGCAGATCTGTGGCAAATAAGTATTTTAATAGTTCCTAAATAACCTACAGCTATTTAGTCAGATAAACATACACTGGGAAAAGGGGAGTATGTCAAGTTATTCTTAGCAAATGTACTGCAAACCCTAAGGAGTGATTGTGGAAGCAACTGAAACATCAGTACAGTTCCTGTTCTCAGACTATTGAATGCAATATCCCAGTACCAGCAGGACCATGAACTCCCGGGTTAGTCCTACAAAGTGTATTGTATGCTCCAAGGGGTGACTGTGAAAGCAGCTAAAGCTCAGCAGTGTTCCTGTTCTTGGGCTATTGAACTCAAAGGCCCAATAGGAACAGGATCCCAGCATCTCCTGGGTCAGGGCCTACATTAGGAACTATGAAATAAAGGAACCCTCCACTTTCCTTCCTGCCTGGGGGCGATTGCTAGCACAAACATCCCATTCCTCCCTGATCATATGACTGCCTCCCCATGTGCCCACACGGAGGGGAGGGTCCAGGCCTGCTTTCCAGCTTCAAGATAATTGCCATCCCTTTGTATTCCTTCCCCATGCTTTGATACATCTGTCCATGCTTTTCTGATAAAAAATAAAAATAAAAAAATACAAATACAAGGTATGTGCAGAATTAAGCTGCTGCTACTCTCCCTTGCAGAGGCAGCCTGGAACAACCATTCAGATTGGTGTCTGAGACCTTCATTTCGGTGCATGACGATAGAGTACCCAGATATTTTGAGGACTACTGGACACAAGGTCTGAGCTCACACTGACCCCTAGAGAAACAAAGTATCATTACTAATAAATGGAGGCCAGGTAATAAATAGGGTCCCAGTCCCCAACTGTATAATTAGGAATGACAAACTTGCAGTTGGACAAACCCCCACAGTGGGTCCTTGTCCTATGAAATAAAAGCTATTATCATGAGAAAGGCTAAGAGGAAGCCTTCAAAATTGCCCTTGACTGGCCAAGATAATACACCTTTAAAAACATATAACCCAGGGGATGGCAAAGATTAACACCCTCACTGAAGACCTAAAGGGGTGATGGTCCCTATCATATCTCCATTTAATTTGCCAGTCTGGTCCCTGCAGTAGCAGATGGATCCTAAAAAATTACTGTAACCTGCTGCAAGCTCAACCAAGTGGTAGCCCCTATTGCTCAAAACCTAATGTACCAGACATGATTGCTTTGCTAGGGCAGGTTAATAAAGTCTCACGTACATAGTATGTGCCATTGATTTGGCAGATGAACTCTTTTCTATCTCAGTGATAGAAGACTACCAGAAACAGTTCACATTCATGTGGAATGTACAAAAATATTCATTTAAAGTTTTGGCCTAACTCTATTAATTTTCCCACTTTCTCTCATAACAGAATCCAGAAAGACAGGGGAGTATCCCACAGAATATCAAACTGATCTGTTGTATGGGTGACATCTTGTGGATGAAACAAGAAAAGCAAGAGCTGACTAGTGAATTGGTGGCCTTGTTAGAACAAGTGTTCCAGAGGGTAGGAGATAATACCCTACAAAGAATCAGGGACCTGCCTGGCAACAAAACATTTTAGGGGTCCAATGGTCAAACTATCCCATCCAAATTAAAAGACAAATAACTGCATTGTGCATCCCCTAACATAAAGAACAAGGCACAAAACCTGGTAGGCCTCTGAGTTCTACAAGCAACTTATTCCATACGTAGGAATACTTCTCCGGCTCATACACTTCGTGACAAGGAAATCTGCCAGCATGGCATGGAGTCGAGAAGAGGAAAGGACTCTGCAGCAAGTTCAGATTGTGGCACAAGCTGACCAGCTGCTGTGCCAGATGACCCAGCAGACTGTATGGTATTGGAGGTGTCAGTGTTGGTAGAAGACTCACTGTGGAATTTGTGGCAGAGCTCAACAAATCATGGCCCATGGGCTAAATTGGTATGCCACCTTTTTTGTAAAAAATGTTTTATGTAAATACAGCCATGTACATTCACTTGCATATTGTCTACAGATGCTACAAAAGCAGAGTCGCATAGCTGAACCAAAGAACATATGATCAACAAAGCCTAAAATATTTACTAACTGGCCCATTATATAAAAAGGTTGCTGATGGTTGGTTTACGGTAAGCCCCAGTGAGACATTCACAATGCAGGAGTTCTGTAGTAAAGCCATGCCATCAGCAGCAGAAAACTGTATGCCTTCTGAGAAGCAGCTCCTAGTCTGCTACTGATCTCTGGTAGTTATGGAATGTCTGACCTCAAGGCACAAAGTGATCATGTGACTGAAATTGCCCATTATGAGCTGGGTTATGTTGGCTCCAAAACATACAGTCAGAAATGCCCAGCAGCAATCCATTGTAAGGTGGAAATAGTATATCCAAGATCAAGTTTAAGCAGGACAGAAGGTATGAATAAGTATTACCAAGTATCCCAGAACTCCATGTCACCACCATGGTTGCAAAAGGACCCCACCCTCACCTCACATCTATGGCTTTATGGAAGTCACAAACAGCTAAAGGAAGTGGGAAAAGTTCAAAATCCCTAATATCACAGACAGCTAGATCTAGCAGTTGGAATGCTCATGGTGGACTCAGAGTGGAAATTAACCAAAGAGCCACAGAAAAGCTGAATCAGTCCCAGGGATCAGAGTTGTGATATTTGATTCTAGATATTTGATTCTAAGAAAATTTCTCTCATTAGAGAGAGAGAAAGGGAGGGAGAGGGAGAGGAAGAGTTATATGACAACCTCTAGAGGCAGCATCATGGACAGAAACAGAAACAGATAATGCTCTCGACCTCCAGCCTTCACGATGGCCATGGAGTTCCCACACAGAGAATCTGAGTGGCCAATAAACCCGCCAACCTGAATATACTTGCCTTCTCATAATTAGCCCCTGCGTTTGCTATCAGGAGGATAATTTTCATATACCCTGGGGAAATCTATTCCATTTAGCGATGAGTAAGGGACAGGCAGAGCTAGGCAGGGAGGAATAGGTAGGCCACCATGAGATCTGGCTCACAAAATTCAAAATGTGGGAGATGAAAGGATACCAGAGATAAGGGAACAATCCAGACCATACTGTCCTAGGTGCCAGAGGTGAGTTCTTGTTATATCAGCTTCTTGTGACCAACCAAGAATTACCCCACCCTAAAACGGAAGTAAGCAGGGTGCCTGGGTGGCTCAGTTGGTTAAGCAACTGTCTTCAGCTCAGGTCATGATCCCAGAGTCCTGGGATTGAGTCCCGCATCAGGCTCCCAGCTTCATGTGGGGTCTGCTTCTCCCTCTGACCTTCTTCCCTCTCATGCTCTCTCACTCTCTCTCAAATAAATAAATAAAATCTTTAAAAAAAAAAAAAAAAGGAAGTAAGCCTATGAAGGTGTTATCACTACTCCTTACTCAATGGTGCTATCAATAGAGATACTAAACAGATTTAAGTTCCCCGGTTAGTTTTCTATAAAAGACCATCCCTAAAAGCCCTCAGTGGCAACACTGTTGGGATCCCTCTCACTTCTGAGAGCTTTCTCTGTATACTTGCTTAATAAACGTCTATCACTTTATTCACCCTCCTTTGTCTGTGAAATTAATTCTTCCACTCCATGAGACAAGAACATAGCTCTTCCACTTCAGGGTACAGCTGTGTCTATCACTTTACTCACTGTCCCTTGTCCTCAAGATTCATTCTTCGACTCCTGCATCACCAACACAGGTCAGTCAAACAAAAAATTACCCAAAAAATTGAAAAAAAAAATGAGAGAAACTTAACTGAACATAGAACTAACCCCAAGGAAACAATTAATGTTGGAACAGAACAACAAACTTTAAATAAGTAAAATTAATGTACCATCCCCCCCCCAAATTTGAGAAACTATTCAAAAACAGGACGCTTCCATAAAGTCATCTATGACAGCCTCTTTTCACCATTACCTGGTGTAAGGTGAAATCACTCCAGCAGAAAGAGGATGGCACTGTCCTGCCAGAAGTAGAAGCTAAGGAAAAGTCATATGCAACAGTGAACTGTCAGGTCATTAAGTGAGGACTCTCTGAAGACTCCAGGAAAGCACAGCGTAAGAAGCAGATTTTAAATATCCATGGCACAGAGTATTTGACGGCTAAGAGAATGTCATAAATAGCACCAGCTATCCTTTACCTGTCACCCCTCTAACCAAGTAAGGAGACTGGGAAGAGGAAAGGAAAGAAAGCAATGAAGAAAAGAAAACAGGCCATGACGTCGTTCCCCTCTCTGCCCTATGAAATTATGAATCAGGCCTGAATTTGATGATTGAGGGGTAGCCAAGAGGAGCAACTTGGGACTGATGAGAGAGGAAAGTTTTGATTTTAGATTGGACTGTACTCTTCAATGCCTGAGACATCAGATATTCTAATACCCAAAAGTGACTAGAAAAGTTATTGCCACTTCCTAAGAACAGTTTCAGGAATGGAGAAGGGAGATCTGAATAAAATCGTAGCAGGCAGAGGCTGGAGAAAAATAAAGAAATAGCCTGATTGTACACCACTGAGTCCAGCTCATTCAACGAACAAATTATACACAGATTGTGGTGTCTAAGTGGGGGGGTCCCTCTGATCAGATGCAGGCCCCCAAATGTTGGGTGATGATAGGATGGAGGCCAGTGAAAAGGGGTGACAGAAGTCACCTGAGGCAGAACAAAGGCAATAGAAGTTTATTCAGTACACTGTAGGGAGCGGCAGGCAGGCAAGACAGGAGAGCAAAAGCTGTCTGCTGGGAGGCAGTGGGTAGAGGCTGTTTTTAAAGAGGGAAGGTGAGGAGGTATGGTGAATTCTCTTTTTGGTAACTATGCCTAGTTATAAGTAGCACATTGGTCACTTAGGGTCTATGGATATTTTGAGGTTGGTTGCCTGATAGACCTGTCTGTATTCAGCCAGGTGGTCTTGTGGCCCTTTCTACATTCCATTGCTCAACCCTATTTGCCTAAAAGTAGCTTCTACATAGATGAAGAAATAAAAGGAGGAAGAGGGACAAGACAGACAGCACAAATGAATCCCCTTCAGAAATAGGAGGGGGCATTTGAGGTGCCTCCTAGGCTCCCCTCAGGAGAAGTTTCCAATTACTTCTGATTATTAACTAGTGAAACACTGTGACATAAGAAATATTTATTTGGTCTTTGACCAGGTTTCTGGTCCTAAAAGTCTTGCAATTTCACTAGCTACAGAGATAAGAGCAGTATCCTTTGTTGTTCATAATAAGTCCTTTTTAAACACAGCTAAATGTATGCTAATGAGGTAACTCTGGATGGACCTCTAGATAGCTCCAGGATAGGGACCAGAGAAACTATCCATATGATTAGAGGGTTGGAACTTTCAGCCCCACTGGCCCCTCCCTACCTCCAGGAAGATTAGAAGGGCTGGACATAGAGTTAATTACCAATGGCCAATGATTTAGCCAATCATGCCTATGTCACAGAACCTCCATAAAAAACTCTAAATGAAGGAGTTCTAAGAGCCTCTGGCTTGGCGAACATAGTCACAGGCTAGGAGGGTAGTATATCCCAAAGTCCAGAAAGACAGAAGGTATTATATTTGAAATTCTTCCAAACCTTGCCCTATATGCCTCTTCATCTGGCTGTTCATTTGATTCCTTTCTAATATCCTTTATAATGAACTGGTAAGTAAGTAAAATCCTGTGAGTAAGTAAGTAAAGTAAGTAAGTAAGTAAAATCCTGAATTCTGTGAGCATTATAGCAAATTATCAAACCTGAGGATGGGATCATGGGAATACCCAATTTAAAGCCAAGTTGGACAGATATGTGGGTAATCAGGGACCTACCACTTGTGATTGGCATCTGAAATGGGAGGCATTTCAGATGGGGACTGAGCTCTTAAACTGTAGGGTCTGCAGTAACTCAAGTCCTTAGTGTTAGAATAAAATTAAATTAAAGGACACCTAGTTGGTTTCTGCAAAGAATTACAGAATTGCTTGGTATGGAAAAATCCATACATTTGGGGTCAGAAGTGTTTTGTGGGTAGAAGCAGATTTTAATAATAATAATAATGATCATTAGGGTGCCTGGGTGGCTCATTTGGTTAAGCGACTGCCTTCAGCTCAGGTCATTATCCTGGAGTCCCAGGACCGAGTCCCACATCAGGCTCCCTGGTTGGCAGGCACTCTGCTTCTCCCTCTGATCCTCCCTCTTCTCATGCTCGCTCGCTCTTCCTCTCTCTCTCTCTCTCTCATTCTCTTTCTCAAATAAATAAATGAAATCTTTTTAAAAAGAAGTTAAAAATGATCATTATTGGTCCCTTCTAATTGAAATAAAATTATGGGTAATTGTCCTCATGATGTTAGTACTCATAGATTGTATGATATAGGTAATGTGAATTCAAAGGGATTTCAAGATAATGAAATAAAGGTGAAACACATATTCTAGTGCCTGGCATGTATTCAGTCAACATTTTTTAACAAGAGGAAGTGGCATGGTAGTGGTTAAAAGCGGAAAATCTGGTGTCAGACTGTCTGGGATTGAATTCTGTATCTTCTGCTTACCAGTCTTGTGATATGGGCAAAGTTGTATCTTTAACTCTCTTATTTCCTCAACTATCAATTGAGGATTATAATAGGAAGCTGTTAGGAAAATTAAATTAGATAAAACCTGTAAATTAAGTAGAATAGTTCCTGGCTCTGAAGTAGAGGTCAATATTAGATAATTTGGAAGGAGGAAGAAGAATAGAAGAAGAAGCAGCTGCTGCCATCACATTCAAGGGTTTTATACCCATACATAAGTTTGATGTAGTATTAACAAGTGTTGTGACTGAAGAATGAGAAGGGACACTGGGGACCCAAGGGAGAAGTGACCGATAGGATCTGAAAGATAAAGGAGTCGAGAAAGATAACAGGTGTGAAATGATTTCCAGGCTAAGAGGGGCATTAAGGAAGGTCATGAAGCAGGCAGATAGTTACAGGCCAGGAATGACAGAATTCATTCGCAGGAATTCAGTGTCACAGGAGCATGACAAACGGGAGGAAAAACGGGAAAAGAAATAAGGTTGCAGATACGGGCAAAGAAACTGGAAGAAAAGGTTGAGGTGCCAAGATTTAGGCTTCTGAGTGGGAGCAGATACAGGTGCCCGAAGTTTATACAGTTTGGAAGGCTCTCCTCAAGAAAGAAGAGACATGGGTGCCTGGGTGGCTCAGTCGGGTAAGTCTCTGCCTTCAGCTCAGCTCTTGGTCCCAGGATCCTGAATGGGGATGGAGCCCCACATCAGACTCCCTACTCAGCAGGCAGTCTTCCTCTCCCTCTGTCCCTCCCCCTACTCATGCTCTGCCTTTCTTTCTCTCAAATAAATAAATAAAATTTTAAAAATTTTAAAAATTAAAAGAAAGCATGATTATAAATCCAAAAGTAGATGCAAAAGGAATTTTAAAAAACTGAAAACTTTTAAAAGAAATGTAACAAATTACAAATGTTAAAACTTGACAACTATAAACCACAAAATCCAAAAAACAACATATGTGTATTAATTAGGTAATTGATATGCCTCTAAAACTTTTTTCCTTTGTTTTTGGTAGTATACTTTTCATACGTCAATGACTTTGTACTGTTTTCTATAGTAAGGATACTATTGGTAGTGCTTACATGTGTGTGCCCTATAAACACAAAAATTCTGAAGAATTTTCTTCCACATGATTCCTACCAAAAAAGGGAGGGGAAAAGTTTGACATATTTAAAATGGTATATGCTACGTCATCAAGTATATTTGTGACAGGAGAGAACTTCCATTTTGACTTAAGTATCAATAAAAACCAAATCATTTGCTTATAAATCTTATACACTGGAAAAATTCTCCAGAGATCATCTTCTGGCTCCATATATTTCAAATCTTGTTTCTCTTTCACTAATGCAATTTTCTAGTGCCAGCACCATAGGACAGCTTCATATTGCATAATACTTGGATTGTAGTCTTGTAATATAAACTTCCACTAAAAGATACTAGGGCTTTTTCATTTGCAATGACATGGATGGAACTAAACAGTATTACATGGATGGAACTAAAGAGTATTATGCTAAGTGAAATAAGTCAATCACAGAAAGACAATTATCATATGATCTCACTGATATGTGAAATTTAAGAAACAAGGTAGAGGACCATAGGGGAAGAGAAGAAATATGAAACAAGACAAAACCAGAGAGGGAGACAAACCATAAGAGATTCTTAATCTGAGGAAACAAACTGAGAGTTGCTGGAGTGGAGAGGGGTGGGATGGATGGGGTGGCTTGGTGACGGACATTGGGGAGGGTATGTGCTATGATGAGCACTGTGAACTGTGTAAGACTGATGAGCCTGTACCCCTGAAACAAATAATACATTATATGTTAATAATAAGAATAAAAATACCAGGGCTTTTTCAAGAAAATATGCAAAAGGGTCTAGAAATTATTTGCATACAGAGAGCAAAGAAGCTATCCAAGATGATTAGGGTCATTTCAAAAGGACTCAGGAGCCAGCTAGAAAGGGCTCTCACTAATGAAAGATTGGACAATCTGAACTTTATTGAAATCCACTAAATATGTTAAAAATTGATCACTTTCAGAAAATATCAGGGAATCAATTCACTGTCTTGAAAACATCACAATAAACTATTTAATAATTAAATTATTATTAATTAATTAGGTAAATGAAGAAAAAGAATCAACCATTTATCTTTCCTTTCCCATTTGATCTCTACCACTGGGCTACAAAGTAATAGATGATGTTCCTCCTGCTTGTACTCGCTTTCTCTCGCTCTCTCTCTCTCTCTCTCTCGCTCTGACAAATAAATAAATAAAATCTTTAAAACAAAACAAAACAAAAAGAGAGACAATTGGACTATGTGCCTCCTAACTGAAAGAACATAAAACACCAAAAGGAGCATACGTAAATCTAATCTAGTCTCTTAATCAAACTGCCAATTTATAGAAAATACAGAAGATAAGAACATGTTGAACTGCACCAACAGTATGCACCCAGCAAAATGCAGGTTGTAGGAATAGGTCAAGTATTCATAAGGAAGTTCATAAGAAAAACTGTAAAGAAAAGAAAGGAAAAGGGTACCTGGGTGGCTCAGTGGGTTAAGCCTCTGCCTTTGGCTCAGGTCATGATCTCAGAGTCCTGGGATCCAGCCCCACATCCAGCACTCTGCTCAGTGGGGAGCCTGCTTCCTCCTCTCTCTCTGTCTGCCTCTCTGCCTACTTGTGTTCTCTCTTTCTGTCAAATATATAAATAAAATCTTAAAAAAAATTTTAAAAGGAAAAGAGGGGAAATCTTATAGAGTAATAAAAAATTAGAAGACATATCACATTGGGTTTTGGGGGGGGTTAAGATTTTATTTATTTGAAAGAGATCACAAGTAGGCAGAGAGGCAGGCAGACAGAGCTAGGAGAAAGCAGGCTCCCTGCTGAGCAGAGAGCCCAATGTGGGGCTTGATGCCAGGACCCTGAGATCATGACCTGAGCCGAAAGCAGAGGCTTTAACCCACTCAGCCACCCAGGTGCCCCTCACATTGTTTTTTAATAAGCAGGATTAAACTACAGGGACTAAAGATGAACACTTGGGAGATAAAACGATAAAGAATAACAAGCAAGCAATTAATATAGAATTAATTAAAGCAATTAATAGAAAAGTCAAGAAAGCAATTACTATTGAGGGAAGGAAGATTAAGGATTAAAATTGGGAAGGGGCACTTAAGAGAAGCATAGAGAAGTAGCTAGTTAGTTTTACAGTTTGACCTAGTAGTGGTCACAAATGTGTTTGCCTTATTGGCTCCTGTGTTTTGTATTTTAGTTCCTCTAAATAAGATTTTTAAAATAAAATAGAATTAAAGATATAAATGTATAAAGATTAAAGATATAAAAGGGGGATGAGTGTTGGAGGTGTGGGGTGAAGGTGGCTAAGCCAGGGCAAAATCCGAACATTGTCAGGTTCCTTGGCAACAGCACCCAAAGCCATTATTATTTCTAATGCAATCTGAGGGATTTGCATTTATTCAAGGTAGGAAAATTTGTGAACCACGGCACGTTCTCCTGGGAACAACCTTCCTAGTAGTTTAATTATCTTGAGTGCTTTTCCTTTGACCCAGGAGAACAATAGTGTTTATCTTGTAGTTTACATTGTGAGTCTCATCAATTCCACTGTGGTAAACACAGAAATGTGCCCCCCAGATCTTCCTTCAAGAAAATACTTGTAGCTAAAGGGAACAGAGGGGACTAAGCAGCTATTAATCAGCTGCCAGATCCTCCAAATTAGCCTTAGCCACAGAAACCCTTCACCTGAGGATATAACCTTCCTGGGGCAGCCTACATCCAGTGACTAAGTGAAACAGAATATATAAAAGATCTGGCCAGTGTAGCCTGACAGTAGATGCTCTCATGGGCTACATTAGCTCCAGAGCTCCCCACATGGCTGATGAAGGTTTGTGGGACTTGTATCACAGTTTAACTTCTGCTGCTCCCTTTCTGGGTGATCATCCCTAATAAACACACTGCTTCAGCATCCGCTTCTGGAGAAACCAATCTGTAACATCCTTTTTTTGAGAGAGAGAGAGAGAGCAAGCCTGTGTACTAGCAGAGGGAGGGACTCAATCTTATGACCCTGAGATCATGACCTGAGCCAAAATCAAGAGCCGGAGGCTTAACCAACTAAGCCACATAGGCACCCCCCACAACATCCTTTAAGGCCATGGTCAAGATTGCTACCTCTAAACAGATCTGAATAATGAGGTTGTAGAAAATAAGCAATAGTGCAGAAAAGAAATAAGGGCTGCATAATATTCCTACACTGGTCAGAAGAGAGCAGCGTCCTTTCACAGGGTGAGAGAATGCAGGCTTTCCAGGTGTGACCAGCAGGCAGGAAAATAAACAGTGGTCCTCAGCACTGTTGAGAGCAGGCATGAGACAGAGCTGCTAGATGAACAGTTCATTAGTAAATGAATTAGAAAACAAAAAACTAGAGGATGGGGGAGGGGCGTTAAAATTGATGAGCAGAGCAAGTATAGATATTTTTCCTAGATGGTGTCAGAGGTGGGGGTGAGAAGGGTAGGGTCAAATAGGAGGAAGCAGATAGAGGTGATAGCTAAATCAAGGCAAAACAAGGAGCCCTACCTTGGCTTCATGTGCTCGGGGCGGGGTAGGGGGGGGCGGGCGCAGTTATTCCTGGAAGAACAGAGTTATCATGCTGTGTACTGGAGAGGCACCTACTGCTCCAACTTCACATTGCCACCATCACCCCAGCTCCCTTCTATCTGCCAAGTTAAATAAATCTATAAACATTACCCAATGCCTTTCTTGCCTCAGCACCTAATCTGGGATCTCTGGAGTCACAATGAAACTGGGAATCTTAATGTGGGGTTCACAAATACACAATACCCACCTCACAAGCAATTACTGATCTTAGTAAGAACATCACAGACACTCTAAACCATGAATTTTCCTTGCTCTTCCCTTGCTTCTCATTCTAACTATAAATATTCTTCTTACAGCCTCCCAGTTTATTTGAGGCCCTAGAATTCAATCACGTGAATTCCTGCTGAAGCTATATAGAAGTTGTAGGCCCTGCTTACCACCAGATGGTGGTAAAGAGCCTTATCAGGAAAATTCCGATGGATTTCTCAACTTCTATACTGTTGACATTTGGGACCAGTTAATTCTTTGTTGCGGAGTGAGGTCTGTCCTATGCGCTATAGGATGTTTAGCAGCATCCCTGGCCTTTACCCATTAGATGCTAGTAGCACTCCCTGCAATCATGACAACCAAATATTTGTTCAGCCATTGCCAAATATCCCTGGAATATTTAGATTCTTTTTTTTTAATTTTTTATTTTTTCAGCATAACAGTATTCATTATTTTTGCACCACACCCAGTGCTCCATGCAATCCGTGCCCTCTCCAATACCCACCACCTGGATCCCCCAACCTCCCACCCCCCGCCCCTTCAAAACCCCCAGATTGTTTTTCAGAGTCCATAGTCTCTCATGGTTTGGTTGAGAACCACTATACAACAGGAACCTGAAGGGTTTTGAATAAAAGAATAAAAGAGAGAAAGAGAATCAGATTTTGATGAATTTTTTTGTTACTTTATTATTATTATTATTATTATCAGTTATCCTTGTTGATTTTTTTAAAATAATATTTATTCATTGAAAAGAATTACAAAAATGAGGGGCACCAGGGTGGCTCAGTGGGCTAAGCCTCTGCCTTCTGCTCAGGTCATGGTCTCAGGGTCCTGGCATCGAGCCCCACATCGGGCTCTCTGCTCGGCGGGGAGCCTGCTTCCCCCCACCTCTCTCTGCCTGCCTCTCTGCCTACTTGTGATCTCTGTGAAATAAATAAATAAAATCTTTTTTTTTTTAAAGAAAGAAAAAGAAAAAAATTACAAAAATGTGGAAAGTATTTAAAAAGGAAATTTAAAACACACAAAATCCCACCACTCAGATTAACTTCTGTGAACATTTAAAAGACCATCTTCAAAGCATATGGACATATATTTAAATACATACAATTTGTCATGCATAATAATGTATAGTACACATACTCCCCTATAATCTCCTTTGCCACTCAAAATCTATAGTGGATATATTTCAAGATCAACAATATGGCGTATTTTAACGCCTGTATAATTAATATCCCTTTGTATGTAATTAGCCATGTCTCTACTGGTAGGCAACAGTGTTCCTAAATATTTATTATTATAAACACCATTGTAATTAATATGTACATCTTTGCACAGCCTGAGATTGACAGTTTTCACACTCAACATTTCTGTGTATCTAGAATTTTGCCAGGAACCAGAGCTTTACAAAGTGAATTACACGTAGATCTTATTCCAAGGATGTACACAGACTGGCTGGGAAAAATGAACACAGGACAAGATAAAATGTGGTAAATGGGATGGAAATGCAAGGTGGAAATGTTGACAACAATGAAGATACTATAAATAATTGTGCATCTAGGATGGTTTCACAGATAGGAGCCTAGAAAGTCAGTATAAAAGTTAGTCTCTCAATACTATGTATAGAAAACCCTAAATACTCCACCAAAAATTTTTGGTAAAAAATGAAGTCAGCTAATAAATGAATTCAGTAAAGTCACAGGATACAAAACCAATGTACAGAAATCTGTTGCATTCCTATTCATGAATAATGAAGCAACAGAAAGTGAAATTGAGAGAGCAATCCCATTTATAATTGTACCAAAAACAGTAAAATATTTAGGAATAAACTGAACCAAAGAGATGAAAGACCTAAACTTCGAAAACTATAAAATGCTGATGAAAGAAATTCAAGACGACACAAAGAAATGGAAAGACATTCCATGCTCATAGTCTGGAAAAAACAGTTATTGTTAAAATGTCTACACTACCCAAAACAATCTACATATTTAATGCAATCCCTATCAAAATACCAATGGCATTTTTCACGGATCTAAAACAAACAATCCTAAAATTTGTACGGAACCACAAAAGACTCTAAATAGCCAAAGCAACCTTGAAAAATGAAGCCAGAGCCATCATAATTCTGAACTTTAAGCTATATTACAAATCTGAAGTCATCAAGACAGTATGGTGCTGGCACAGAAACAGACACATAGATCAATGGGACAGAATAGAAAACCCAGAAATAAACATACAAGTATATGGTCAATTAATTTTCAACAAAAGTAGAATGAACATACAATGGGAAAAAGACAGACACACACAAGAGTGACACATGATGTTGGGAAAATTGGACAGCAACATGCAAAAGAATGAAACTGGACCACTTTCTTCACAATACACAGAAATAAACTACATCAAAATAAATAGTTTCTGCACAGCAAAGGAAATAATGAACAAAATTAAAAAAAAAACCTACAAATGGGAGAAGATATCTGCAAGTGACCTGTCCAATAAAGGGTTAGTTCCAAATATATAAAGAACTTATTAAACTTAATACCCCCAAAATAAATAATCTAATTAAAAATGGGCAGAAGACATGAGTAGACATTTCTCCAAAGAAAATATACAGATGGCCAACAGACACATGAAAAGATGCTCAACATCACTCATCATCAGGGAAATGCAAATCAAAACTACAAGGAGATAGCACCTCACACCTGTGAGAATGGCTAAAATCAACAACATGAGAAACAAGTATTGGCGAGGAAACTTGTGCATTGTTGGTGGGAATGCAAACTGTTGCAGCCACTATGGAAAACAGTATGCAGGTTCCTCAAGAGTTAAAATAGAACTACCCTATTATTGAGCAACCACACTACTAAGCATTTACCCAAAAAAAACAAAAACACTTTTTAACTTTTTAAACACTAATTTAAAAGGATACAAGCATCCTGATGTTTATAGCAGCTTTATTTACAATAGCTGCATTACAGAAGCAGTTCAACTGTCCAACATCAGATGAATGGATAAAGATGTGGGGGTTGTGTGTGTGTATATATGTACACACACACACACACACACACACACACACACACACTGGAATATTACTCAGCCATAAAGAAGAATGAAATCTTGCCATTCACAACAACATGGATGGAGCTAGAGAGAATAATGTTAAGAGAAATAAGCCAGTCAAAAAGACAAATACCATATGATTTCACTCATATGTAGCATTAAGAAACAAAACAAATGAGGGGTGCCTGAGTGGCTCAATGAGTTAGGCCTCTGCCTTAGGCTCAGGTCATGATCTCGGGGTCCTGGGATCAAACCCCGCATCGGGCTCTCTGCTCAGCAGAGAGCCTGCTTCCCCCCTCTCTCTCTGCCTGCCTCTCTGCCTACTTGTGATCCCTGTCAAATAAATAAATCTTTAAAAAAATAAAGAAAGAAACAAAACAAATAAGTGAAGGGGGAAAGAGAGAGAGAAACCAAGAAAGACTCTTAACTATAGAGAACAAATTGATGGTTACCAGAGGGAAGGGGGGTGTTACCAGAGTGAAGGTGATGAGGATGAAAGAATATACTAATCGTGAAAAGCCAAATCACTATGTTGTACACCTGAAACCAATATAACATTGTATGTTAACTATACTGGAATTAAAATTTAAGACTTAATAAAAAAAATAGTCTCAGCTTGTTTTTCTTCAAGTGCTTATTTAGAACAATTATTTGTTTAAATGTCTATTTCCCAGAACGCCTGGGTAGCTCAGTCCGTTAAGCATCTGCATTCAGCTCAGGTCATGATCTCAGGGTCTAGGATTGAGCTCCACACTGGGCTCCCTGCTAAGCTTGTCCCTTTCCCTCTGCTGCCCAACCCCCCCCCTTTGTGGTCGCTCACTCTTTCTCTCTGTCAAATAAATAAATAAGATCTTTTTTTTTAAGTATATAAATATACTCTTTGGAAATATTTTATGTTTATTGGATAAAATAATGCTTGATCACTTAGAGAGCCTCTCCTTTCCCTGCATCTCTCCCCAAAAAAATTTGGTGCAAAAAAAATGTATGCTTCTATAATCTCCTGGCATTGAGAGGACACTAGCCTCATGCCGGTTTCTCTTTTGGTGGCTGCCACCTGCTGGTATCTGGAGCACTGTCCTTTGTGCACCTAACTGCAGAACATTTTGTAGGATGCTGCTGCTGAATTGGCTAGTTAACGTAGAGTCTAGACTTTTGGCAAGGACAAGGTTCCTAAGCTACTGATGCTGAACCAAGGATTCTTCTGGCTGCAGAACATGGAGTTTACTGTCACATCTTCCACCTCAAAAGTTGGCCCAGCAGCCCAGTTCAGGGTTGAGTCAATGCACTCTGTTATGGTAGGCATATGACAGCCCACTGGGCTTCAACTAAACATCCACAACACATTAAAAACTCAGGGCATCTAGGGGCACCTGGGTGGCTCAGTTGCTGGGAATCTACCTTCCACTCGGGTCATGATCCTAGCGTCCTGGGTTAGGGTTAGGGTTAGGGTTAGGGTTAGGGTTAGGGTTAGCATGTCTAGCATGTTGGGCTTCCTGCTCAGTGGGAAGCCTGCTTTCTCCTCTCCGTTCCCCTGCCCCTTGTGTTCCCTCTCTCACTGTCTCTCCCTGTCAAATAAATAAATAATATCTTAAAAAAAAAAAAAACTCAGGGCATCTTTATAAAGTTAAACCCTAGGGCCTCCCTCTACCTGACCATGTGACTGCATACTACATTTCTGTGACTGAGTCCTGAAGTTAATAAATGGCAAAATCCATTTTGGACATCAAAGATTAATATTACTTCAGGCTTAGTTCTCTCTGTATTTCTTTTGTAAAAAATTCTAATCTCCCTCCTGACAAATGAATGTCCCTGATGGACTAAAGAAAAGCCCTAATCATGCCACCTTCATCCACATCCTCATCCCCAATTTTGTTGCGTCTGATAACTACAAAGCCTGTGCTCTTTTAACTTCACCTCCAGACCCTTAGACTCAAAAGTTTAAGGAGCTTTGAAAATTAGGAGGAGACAGACTGGAAGAAAACTGCCTGGTCACATCACATCATCATACTGGTCTTGAATTCTCACAGAAACATTCATATTAATTGTTAAAATCCCTTATTATAATTAAGAATCAGACATTTTAGAAGCTTGACCATTCATTCAATACACATTCACAGAACACCTACTATGTGCAACATACTCTGACAATGTATAACCCACTGTAACTTTCCTATTGCTGCTGTGACATATTACCACAGACTTGGTGGCTTAAAACAACAGATCAATTCTCTTATATTTCTGGAGGTATAAGGTACAAAGAGAGTCTTATGGGGCTAATTACTAGGGATGAGTTAGTGGCAGGGTCACATTCTTTTGAACATTCCAGGGGAAAGTCCATTTTCTTTCATTGTCCAGCTTCTAGAGTCTGCCCACATTCCTAGGCTTATTACCTACTTCCATCATCAAAGCCAGCAAAGGCCAGGCAAGTTTTTCTCATGGTGCATCACTCTATCTTTGACCCTCCTGCCTCCCACTTTTAAGGACCCTGTGATTACACTGGACCCACCTGGATAATCCAAGCTACTCTCCCACCTCAAAATCTTTAATCATATATATAAAATTCTTTCTGTCATGTAAGTTAACATGTTTACAGGTTCTGGGGATTAAGGTATGGAATGTTATGTATTCATCAATATATATCTATCAGGGAGAAATAACTTTAGTGATTCAGAAAGCTATAAAAGAACATAGCTTTTTTGCCTTTTTTTTTTAATCTAAAACATAAGTCATACTAAAAAAAAAACCCCACACCGGTTACATGTGTACAGCTCAATGAATTATCAAAAACCACTCAGGTAACTGCCATCTAGGTCCACCCAGGTAAGTTATGTAACATTACCAACATCCCAGAATCCATCCCCATCCACCCAATCACCCTCAATAATGCCCTCTTCCAATCACTATACCCTCTCTACTCCAGAGGTTGAACCATAGATTAGTTCTGGTTTTGAATAGGTAATTGGAATGATACATTGTTTATGTTTTGTGCCTAACTTCCTTCACTCAATATTGTGAGATTTAGCTATGTTGCTAAATGGAACTGTAGTTAGTTCATTTTCATCATTGTATAATATCTCATTACATGACAATAGAGCAATTTATTTATTCATTATACTATTGGCGAACATTTGGGTTGTTTCCAGCCTGGATATATTTTTCAAAGTACTGCTGTAAGCATTCTTGTATATGTCTTTTGTTGTCTATCTATACACCTTTACATTAGATATATACTAGAAGTAGAATTGCTAGGGTATAGCAGAAATCTACCTATCTATAGCCTATATATATCTTCAACTTCAGTAGAGAACACCAACCAATTTTCTAAGTCACTGTGCCAATTATTATATCCCTACTAGCCATGTATAAGAGAGTTCCAGTTGCTTTTTATATTTACAACACTTACAGGGGAGTGCTCAGTAAAATGAAATTTTATCAGTCTTTTTAATTTTAGCCATTCTGGGTATGTAATACCATCTCAATCTAATTTTGATATGCATTTCCCTGATTACTATGAGGTTTTGCATCTTCTCATACTTTATTGACTATTTGGATATGCACTTTTATAAAGTGCCTGCTCAAGTCTTTTGTCCATTTTTATTTTGTGAGAATTTTATAGGAGTTTTTTTGTTTGTTTTACATATTCTATACACAAGCCCATTGTCAGTTATATATGTTGCCTACATGGCTTCTATAGGGCCAAGGGCAGGCTGCCCCAAGATGGGCACTTCGGTATATTGACTATTTTAAAAAGTTACTTGACAGCCTGTGCAAGAAAAACACTCAGACTCTCCTCTGTTCTCTTCAAAGCAGAAAATACATCTCCCATATGAAAGGTGCCTCCCTGTACCAGGAGATAAAGAGATAACCTTATCACTAGAGATTTTGGAGCTGAGAAGGCTATATAAACAGCCCTCATTACTTTTTACAAATTTACTATCCCAGCCCAAATTATTTAGAATGCCTTTAACTAATGTTCTTAAAGTAAGTTTTCTTTATCCTGTCAATCCTCAAAGATTTATTGTCTCTTTGGGTTGTGTTTTTTTTTTTTGTCCTTGTTGTTGTTTTTAACTTGGTCAGCATTATATATTTATGCCTAGCACAGCTCTTGGCAAATAATAAAAGCTTACATATATACATATATTTTAATCAGTGGGTATCACAGATTATTGTCTCCTTGTCTTAAAAATTATACAAACTGCCTGCCTTGGTCAATTTCTTTATGTATCATCTGCATTATTGGGCCTCTATGCACATGTAACAAAATTTTGGATTTTTTTGTCATGTTGATCTATTGCATGTCAATTTTTTTAAAAAGACTTTATGACTTTATGTATTTGAGACAGAGAGAGAAGGAGCAGGGAGGGGGCAGAGGGAGAGGGAGAATCAGACTCCCCATGAGCAGGCAGCCAGACGTGGGACTCAATCCCAGGACTCTATGATCATGACTTGAGGCAAAGACAGACACTTAACTGACTGAGCCACCCAGGCACCCCTATTGCATGTAAATTTAATTTTTAGTCAACCTGGAAGGCTTTGAAAGGATAGAGAAGAATTGTTCTTTCCCTTCACTTCTCTGCCACAAGTATATGTATATAAAATTGAAATTTAAATATTAATTGATTTCTTATGGATTGAGTATCATTTCCTTATTTCTTAGTGCACAACAAAATATTTCACAAATCTGTGATAAGTAAGTCCTAAACATAAAGAGTAAATTGTTACTGAAAATACATCACCCAAAGAAATGAATGGGCAGGGTTTTTTTTAATTAGTTCATGTATCCTTAGACAAATAATACCCAGTACTAAAGTGAGATTGGGTTCGGTGGAGATTAATGGAGAAAAAGAAGAAGAAGAAGAAGAAGAAGAAGAAGGAGAAGAAGGAGAAGAAGAAGAAAAGGAAGGAAGGAAGGAAGGAAGGAAGGAAGGAAGGAAGGAAGGAAGAAAAAGAAAGAGAAAGAAAGATGACGAAGACAAAGAAGTTATTAGGTATGGGCCCCTCGGAAGTGCAGGGTGTAAGAAGGTATGATCAGGGAATTAGTTGAAAAATGACAGCAATTAGACGTTAGAACAGGGCAGAGTAGAAGGCTGAAATATCATCAGGTACCAGGAGTTCAGCTAAAGGCAGGATGTGCAGAGAATTGAATCTGAAGCAATGCGCAGACAGACCACGGCGGTGTGGTGGGGGGGGCTCTCCCAGCAAGTGATAGAGAAGTGGAGCACAAATCAGAACTTTTAGAAGTCTGCTCCACTGGGAGACATCACTCCAGTGCCTAAGTGGGGGTGCAGCCCTCATGGGGACAGTGTGGTCTCACCACCTGCAGGGACACAAAAACACCAGGGGTGTCTGAGTGTGGCAGAGCTTCCAGGTATCGGAATGGGGAAGCCAGCTACAGAGACAGAGCTGAGGTCGACGCTCAGCTCAGGGTTACCTTAAACAGTGATCCGAGGCACAGTCAGGTCACTGCTCTTCGAGCACACGTGGCAGATCCTGAGAGAGCCCCTCCTTCCTTTGGAAGGAGTGGCACGGGAGCAGGCTACAGGAATCTTCTGGGTTTGGAGACTCCAAACAGCGCTGTGTGCCAGAGATAGAAATGCTCGGTCACAGGCCGGGTGGGCATGGTGTGCAGCCGGAGACCAGGGAGACGAGAGGGATTGATGGCTTTTCTCTGAAGGCGCACTGAGGAGTGGGGCCCCAAGCTCTCGGCTCCTAGGGGCTGGAGATTGGGAGGCCACCATCTTCATTCTCCTCCTCCAAAGCTCTAAGCAAAGTGTTCAGGGACCAAAGGCTCCGAGAGCAAACCAAGCAGAGTACTTAGCCAGGCCCCTGGCAAGGGCGGCAATTTCCACCTCAGACTAAGACATTTGAGAATCACTGCAACAGGCCCCTCCCCCAGAAGATCACCAAGAACATACAGCCAAGACCATGTTCACTGATCAATGAGAAGTGCAGAACTCTAGAGCAAGGGGAAAGCAATGCATAAAATTCATGGCTTTTTTCCCATGATACTTTAGTCTTTCAAAGTTAAAATTTTTTAATTTTTTTTCTTATTCTATGTTTTTAATTTTTCCTCTTTCCAGTTTTAACATTTTTAACTATTTTATCATATCAATATCTTTTTAAATTTTTTTTAAATGTTCATTGTTATAGGCGTATTTTATCCCGTCATTGTATTTAACCTTATTTTTTGTACACGTAATAATTTTTTTTTCTTTAAAATTCTGGGATACAATTTCTTCCAATAGACTAAATATACCCTAAATCTAGCACATGGCTTTGTTCTAGTCTCCAGCCTGATCACATTCTTTCCTTTTTTTTTTCTTTTTCAACCAACTTTTTAGTTTATCAATTCCTTTTTTAGAATCTTTTTAAATTTTCATCTTTACAGTCATATTCCATCCCTTAATCATGTTTACCTTTATTTTTTTATATATATAAGTTTTCCTTTCTTTAAAATTTTGGTAGGTAGTTTCTTCTAACAGATCAAAATACATCCAAAATCAAGTGGGTGGCTCTGTTCTATTCACCAGTCTAATATATACATATATTTTTCCTTTTCCCCCCCTTTCTTCTCCTCTCAATTTCAGGTCTCCTCTGATTTGGTTAGTGTATATTTTTCTGGGGTCCTTGCTACCCTTTTAGTATTTTGTTCTCTCATTCATCCATTCTTGTCTGGATAAAATGACAAGGTGGAAAAACTCACCACAGAAAGAAGAACAAGGGACAGTACCAATGGCTAGGTACCGAATTAATATGGACATCAGTAATATGTCAGAACTAGAGTTCAGAATGGCAATTATCAAGGTGCTAGCTGGGCTTGAAAAAAGCATGGAAGATATTAGAGAATCCTTTTCCGGAAAAATAAAATCCCCTTCTGGAGAAATAAAAGAACTAAAATCTAATGAAGTTGAAATTTTTAAAAAAGCTATTAATAAGGTGCAATCCAAAATGGAGGCTCTTACTGCTAGAATATGAGGCAAAAGAAAGAATTAGTGATAGAAAAGACCAAATGATGGAGAATAAAGAAGCTGAGCAAAAGAGAGACAAACAACTACAGGACCACAAGGGGAGAATTCGAGAGATAAGTGATACCCTAAGATACCATAAGATATTAGAATAATTGGGATCCCAGAAGAAGAAAGAAAGAAAGAGAGGAGCAGAAGGTATATTGGAGCAAAATCTAGTAGAGAATTTCCCTAATATGGCAAAGGGAACAAGCATCAAAAACCAGGAGGAAGAGAATCCCCCTCAAAATCAATAAAAATAGGTCCACATCCCATCATCTAATAGTAAAGTTTTGTGTTTTGTTTTGTTTTGTTGTTTTTTTTTTTTTTTTTACAAGTCTTAGTGACAAAGAGAAATTCCTGAAAGCAGCTCAGGACAAGAAGTCTGTAACATACAATGGTAGAAATATTAGCTTGGCAGAAGACTTATCCACAGAGACCTGGCATAAGGAATAACATGGAGGACATTGGGAGTTGAGGAGGAGTAGTGAGTTAGGGGAAATCGGAGCAGGAGATGAACCATGAGACACTGTGGACTCTGAGAAACAAACAGGGTTTTGGAGGGGAGGAGGGTGGCGGGTTGGGTGAGCCTGGTGGTGGGTATTAAGGAGGGCCCATATTTCATGGAGACTGGGAGTGGTGCATAAACAATGAATCTTGGAACACTGTAAAAAAATAAATAAATAAAAGGATTATTCACCACAACCAAGTGGGATTTATTCCAGGGCTGCAAGGTTGCTTCAACATCCACAAATCAATCAATGTGACATTCTACATTAATAAAAGAAAGAACAAGAACCATATGATACTCTCAATAGATGCTGAAAAAGCATTTTACAAAGTACAGCATCCTTTCTTGATCAAAACTCTTCAAAGTGTAAGGATAGAGGGTACATACCTCATCAAAGCCATCTATGAAAAACCCACAGTGAATATCATTCTCAATGGGGAAAAACTGAGAGCTTTTCCCCCAAGGTCAGGAACAAAGCAGGGATGTCCACTATCACCACTGCTATTCAACATAGTACTAGAAGTCCTAGCCTCAGCAATCAGAAAACAAAAAGAAATAAAAGGCATGTGAATCGGCAAAGAAGTCAAACTCTCACCCTTTGCAGAAGATATGATACTTTATGTGGAAAACTCAAATGACTCCACTCCAAAATTAATAGAACTCATACAGGAATTCATTAAAGTGTTAGGATATAAAATCAATGCACAGAAATCAGTTGCAATTCTATACACCAACAACAAGACAGAAGAAAGAGAAATTAAGAAGTCAATCACATTTACAATTGCACCCAAAACAATAAGATACCTAGAAACAAACCTAAACAAAGAGGCAAAGAATCTGTACTCAGAAAACTATAAAGTACCCATGAAAGAAATTGAGGAAGACACAAAGAAATGGAAAAATGTTGCATGCTCATGGATCAGAAGAACAAATATTGTGAAAATGTCTATGTTACTTAGAGAAATCTACACATTTAATGCACTCCCTATCAAAATACCATCAACTTTTTTCAATGAAATGGAACAAATAATCCTAAAACTTATATGGAACAAGAAAAGACCCCGAATAGCCAGAGGAATGTTGAAAAAGGAAACCAAAGTTGGTGGAATCACAATTCCAGACTTCAAGCTTTATTACAAAGTTGTCATCATCAAGACAGTATGGTACTGGCACAAAAACAGACACATAGATCAATGGAACAGAATAGAGAACCCAGAAATGGACCCTCAACTCTACAGTCAACTAATGTTCAACAAAGCAGGAAAGATTGTCCGGTGGAAAAAACACAGTCTCTTCAACAAATGGTGTTGGGAAAAGTGTTGGGACAGCCACATGCAGAAGAATCAAACTGGACCATTTCCTTATACCACACACAAAAATAGACTCAAAATGGATGAAAGACCTCATCCCTAGGGTGATAAGAAGAGCAGATGGGCAGTTGGGATGATGTCAGCAGAGTAGGAAGAACTTAGATTCTATCAAACCATCTTAAGTGCCCCAGAAATCGACCTGAAGACTGGCAGAACAACCAAAGGTAAAATAAGAGAAAACACTGAAGAAGGTAAGACATGTAGAGAAATGGTTTGCGAGAAAAACAGATAGTGTTTGCTGCAGTGGGGAGAGAGCCAGGGCCACAGAGATGGGCAAGATACAGACTAACATATGGGAATGCACTTGGAAAATGAATTCCCATAGCAACTGGCTAGGAAAGTAAGAGGGGCTGAATTTTGTGACTTCTGGCAACCAGTGGGTCTTAAAGCCTGAAGTTGTTTATGTATTTATTTTTTAAATTTTATTCATTTGTCAGAGAGAGAGAGCACGCACATCAACACACACAAACAGGTGAAGTGGTGGGCAGAGGGAGAAGCAAGTTCTCCACCGAGCAAGGAGCCTGATGTGGGGGACTGCTCCCAGGACCCCAGGATCATGACCTGAGCTGAAAGCAGAAGTCCAACTGAGTCACCCAGGTGTCCCTAAAGCCTAAAGTTGTAAAGGTCACCATGCTTGGCTTGGGAGAGCCCAAAGGCACTGGGACTGCTCTTAGAGAGAACACAGGCAAACAGCCCACAGACTTTCAGCCTGGAAACAGCAATCTAAAGGGAGCCTAGGGCACACAGTGGGGTGATTATTTGCTTATCTCCAAACCCTTCCCAGAGAGGCAGTGTTAACAGAGAGGCCCCTCCAGGAACAAAGGAACTGGCAGCTTCCCTTTCCCCTTCCCCAGCCTTCAGCATAAGCACAGGGTCACCAGCAGAAACCAGCAAAGCACCTAACTTGCTTACATCAGGCCCTGACCCCTTGCATTCTAGTGGAACTGTCCCTTCCAGGATGCTTGCCTCGGTACCAGTGGGAGGGAGGGGACTCCCCCATAGGATGGGTCCAACTCCTACCAACACCTCTTTTCCCAACTTGGGAGTTTTATGAGGACTTGGTTCCTGTGGCAGCATGAGTAATAGGTCTCATTTCACAAGCAGACGAGGGCACACCCAGTTAAAACTCATCATATTCAGGCCAGGGACCAAACACTGCCCCAGAAGGGAAGGAGAACCTCTGCAGATGACTGGCCTGCAGGATAGAGCAATCAGAACACAACAGCAGAGCACACACAGGGCACACACTTGGGAATGCTTCTGGAAACACCAGGCCTTGGGGAACAGGAGACACTATACTGCAGGGCACTACAGGACTTCTTCAAAAAGCCATTACCCTCAAGAACAGGAGATGTATCTGACTTCTCTAACACACATAAATAGGCACAGAGACTTAGACAAAATGAGAAGACAAAGGAATTTGTCCCAAATGAAAGAACAGGATAAGGCCACAGCCAGAGATCTAAGTGAAAAAGATATAAGTAACATTCCTAATGGAGAATTTAAAGCAATGATCATAAGGATCCTCACTGGATTTGAGGCAAGTGTGGAGGACATCAGTGAGACCATCAACACAGAGATACAGGATAACACAACAGAGATAAAAGGCTCAATAAATGAAATGAGAAACATGCTTGATGGAATGAACAGTAGGCCAGAAGCAGCAGAGGAACAAATTAATGACCTAGAAGACAGAGTAATAGACGGTAATCAAGCTGAACAAAAGGGAGGAAAAAGAATTATACAAAATGAGAATAGAGGGGCGCCTGGGTGGTTCAGTGGGTTAAGCCTCTGCCTTCGGCTCGGGTCATGATCTCAGGGTCCTGGGATCGAGTCCCACATCGGGCTCTCTGCTCAGCAGGGAACCTGTTTCCCTCCCTCTCTCTGCCTGCCTCTCTGCCTACTTGTGATCTCTCTGTCTGTCAAATAAATAAATAAAATCTTTTAAAAAATAAACACAAAATGAGAATAGACTTAGGGAACTCAGTGACTCCATCAAATAAATAAAATTCCTATTATAGGAGTCCCAGGAGAAGACAGAGAAAGGGGGGCAGAAAATGTATTTGAAGAGATAATAGCTGAAAACTTTCCTAATCTGAGAAAAGAAACATATCCAGATCCAGGAGGCACAGAAAACCTCCAACAAAATCAACAAAAGCAGATCCACACCAAGACATATTGTAATTAAAATGACAAAGTGTAGTGAAAAAGAAAAAATTTTAAAAGCAGAAAGACAAAAGATAGTTACATATAAGGAAAATCCCATTAGGCTATCAGCAGATTTTTCAGCAGATGGAATCACTGAATCACTATATTGCATATCTGAATATATCTATTAGGTATTGCATATCTAATATAACACTGTATGTTAACTATACTGGAATTAAAATAAAATAAAAAGTAAAATAAAAAGGACAGATGTTTGGTAATGAGATGTTTGCCTTACCAGACAGGTAATTCAGATAAAATATATCTCTGTTAAAAAAAAAAAGTTTAAAAAATTTTTTAAAAAATGTATCTCTGTTAATAATTCTTATTCTGGGAAAGACCCCCAATTTAGATTTTTCTGCATGACTAAGGGAGAGACAAAACTTTCTCTTGAGCACACAGGGTCTCAAGTGTCTTCAGCTGAAAATAACCCACATGCCAAAGTGGCACATGGGGGAGGAGGGTGACTGTCCTGAACACCTTCACGACTGAGACATGAGTGAATAAAGATACTAAGTTTTTTTTTTTCATTACTGAAATTAATGAAAACACAGAACACATTTTGTAGAAGGTTATTTCCCAGCATGATTGTGTGTGAGAGAGAGAGAGAGTGTGTGTGTGTGAGTGCAGGCATACATGCACAAACAGGGGGAGGGGCAGATGGAGAGGACAGGAGAGAATCAAGAAGGCTCCACACTCAGTACAGAGCACAGAGTCCAATGCGGGGCTTCATCTTAGGACCCTAAGATCATGACCTGAGCTGAAATCAAGAGTCCAACGTTTAAATGACTGAGCCACCCAGGCACCACCCCCAGCATGCTTTTTAAAAATCTTGAATATTCTAATTCTAAGACAGATTAGATAGATGGACTTTTAATTCAGGGAACAGTGTATCATAATGATTCAAGATGGGCAAAAAGAATGACTTTATTTTTTAAAAATGAGAGACGAGTTGATATGAAAAGTGAGGTGGGAAAAAAGAACCAAAATGCTATTTCTACTACAGACATATTCCTAGGCAAATCAATTTTAGACATACAGAGGTTTAAGACCTGGTAAAAATTACCTTAAAATTATCCATGCCAGAGGGCACCTGGGTGGCACCTTGGTTAGGTTAAACATCTGCCTTCAGCTCAGGTCATGATCTCAGGGTCCTGGGATCAAGCCCCGTGTTGGACTCCCTTCCTGGTGAGGAGCCTGCTTCTCCCTCTCCTGCCACTCTCCCTTACTCGTTCTCTCCCTCTCAAACAAATAAATAAAATATTTTAAGAAAATTATCCATACATGTGTATCTCCTGCAGAGTCAATTTGTATGCCCAAGGGTATATATAACTCCTTTTAAAAATAGCTTTCCTATGGGGCGCCTGGGTGGCTCAGTGGGTTAAGGCCTCTGCCTTTGGCTCAGGTCATGATCCCAGGGTCCTGGGATCAAGCCCCACATCGGGCTCTCTGCTCAGCAGGGAGCCTGCTTCCCCCTCTCTCTCTGTCTGCTGCTCTGCCTATTTGTGATCTCTGTCAAATAAATAAACAAAATCATTTAAAAAAAATAGCTTTCCTAGAATATAAATGCTATGAATGCAGGAACTGGGTGTGATTTTTTTTTTCACTGCTTTTGTTGGATATTTTCTGTTTGCCTCCCTAGATATACTTTCCATCCTTCTCTGTCCCAGTCTGTATATCCTGACACTGAGCTTCTTGCCTGAAATAATCCATTTTTTAACTTGTCTCACCCTCCTTCTGCCTATAAAAACCTTCCATTTTATACAACTCCTCAGAGCTCCTTTCTTTTTGCTAGATGGGATCCTGCTATACTCATGAATTATTGAATAAATCCAATTGGATCTTGGACAAAATTTACTCAATTTTTACTCAAATTTTACTCAAATTTACTCAACTGAATTTTGCTTTTTAGCACAAGCAATGTACCTAGCAACATAGTAAATCCTCAATAAGTACCTATCAAGTGAAAGACAAAGGGAGGGATAAATAATTGTTCCAAGTAAAGGTAAAATCATCCAGGAACACAGACAAAAAAAAAAAATCAAAATCAAATTCTCTTTTTTAAACTTGTATTAAAAAGACTTAAAAAAAAAATGCACAGCATTAGGCTAGAAGTAGAGGAGTAAGAGTGGGAAAGGAGATGCCTGAGTCAGAATCCTTCCCTGACCTTGAAGAACCTTATAATCCCAGCAGCAGGCAGTTCATCTCACTAATAATACAAGGAAATGAAGTTGGGAGGGGAAAGAACACCACATGAAGAGAGTAAGCCAAGTGGAAAGAGCTAGTCATCATTTCCAAAGGGAAACATCACCACAGATGGTTATGCTGATTTCTGTCCAAACTCCATGTCTCTCTACAGCCCTAGACCACCTCAATTTTAGATGCTTATACATCAGTAACTTATTATCCTAAATTCAACTGCTTACAAGGTGTCTTGTTTCCATTTGGGGTGTGTTTGACTTATAGTTATCCTCAATATCCCAATGATTCTAATAGTGGGAAACTCATTTTAACTGATTCTAATATGATCACAATCCTATCTGATACCAGACATGGGCTCTATCTTTGTCTAATGCTTCCCAAAATATTGGATCCAAAGAGATTTTAAGACTCCGACCTGAAAGCAAAACACTTATCAAGAACCCGGACGTATGATACTTCTAGACATTCAGGATTCTAGGGACAGAACCACAAGCTGGCTTAGGGTCTAACTGACAATGGTTTTCCACCATCATTACCACATCCCTTCCTGAACTCCCTGTACTAGCTCCCAGGACATTGTTTCCCGGAAGCTTCAATAGAATAGGATGCAGTCATTCAGAGTATAGAAAAGAGATTATTTCTCTACTTAAAACACTTCTGACACCAAATATGTGGGTTTCCTACAATAGGCAACTCTCTAATTTTTTAAAGACACCAACTGGGGGTCCTACAAGCCAATTCTGATACTAACTACCTGGAGTTAGCACAGACCCCACAGGTTAAGGGCTCAGTCTCCCACTTCAAGTTACAATTGCAAGTCCCAGGTTGTCACCTACAAAATGGGGTTTCCCATGATCACCTCCTCAAATTTAATAATTTGCTAGAATGGCAGGAAAGCACTTTCACTTACTATTACTGGTTTATAAAAAGGTACAACTCAGGAACAGCCAAATGGAAGAGATGCATAGAGCAAGTATATAGGAGGGGAGAGGGCAGAGCTCCCATGCCCTCTTTGGGCATGCTAAACCTCCAGACACTTCAGTGTGCTCACCAACCCAGAAGCTGCCCAAACCCTATTGTTTAGGGATCTTATGCAGGCACAATTGACTAAATTACTGGACACTGGTGATTAGGTCAATCTCCAACCTCCCCAGAGGAAGGGAAGGCACCAATTCTCTAATCACTCCAATCACATTGTTAGTTCCTCCGCTAACCAGCACCCCCTCCTCCAAGAGGCACCTCATTAGCTAACTCAGGTATGGTTGAAAGGGGCTTTTGTGATAACAAAAGACACTCTCATTCCTATCACTCAGGAAATGTTCCCTCTGTGACAGAAACCTGGGGAAAGATTGCACACACACACACACACACACACACATTATATCACAACATCACACTGGGGTTCTCTGCAGTAGTGCAGGCCAAGTCCAACCCCCTTCTTCCAGCAGAAGCTATAAAATTTCATGTATAACAGTTTTCTGTACACTGGGGTCTTTCTTTTTTTGTTGTTGTTTTTTATTGTTTACATTTTTTATTGTTTATTGGTTTTTTTTTTTTTTAATTTGACAGACAGAGATCACAGGCAGGCAGTGGGGTAGGGGAAAGCAGGTTCCCTGCTGAGCAGAGAGCCCGATGCGGGGCTTGACCCCAGGACCCCAAGATCATGACCGGAGCTGAAGGCAGAGGCTCAACCCACTGAGTCACTCAGGCACCCACTGGGGTCTTTCTTCTTCAGCTGCTGCAGAACACTGCTTGGGACCACTTTCCTCACCTCTGCCAGTCTAGCTACAATCACTACCACCACCACCTCAGTGGCTCAACAGGGACTCTCAACAGTTACTCCAAGTCCTGGCTCACCCAGAATACTCAGATTCATCTGAGTACTTTCCTTGGAGACCCAGCTGGAAACTCAGAGCCATTTGGTATCTGGTGAGAAGGAAGGAGCAATCTGCCCTTCTGCAAGCATAAGGAGATGAACTATCTGTAAAGGATTTTAAGATAGTAATAAAACTAGGGGCACCCAGGTGGTTCAGTTGGTTAAGTGTCTGCCTTCGGCTCAGATCTTGACCCCAGGACCCCTGAGATCCAGTCCCAGGTCTATCTTCCTGCTCATCAGGGAGTTTACTTCTCCCCTTCTCCCTCTGCCCCTCCCCCCCCCATACGCACTCTTTCTCAAATAAATAAATAAAATCTTTTTTCAAAAAGTAATAAAACTAACCAAAAGTCAACCTAATTCTTTTACAGTACATTTTTTTTATTTAATTTCTTTTCACTGTAACAGAATTCATTGTTTATGCACCACATCCAGTGCTCCATGCAATACGTGCCCTCCATAATACCCACCACCAGGCTCCCCCAACCTCCCACCCCCCCACCCCTTCAAAACCCTCAGATTGTTTTTTATCACTTTACACAACAATGCTAAACAGATTTAGTGATACAATAACCCTCACATAAAGATCTTTTTTGGGTCTAAATTCTAGTTATTATGCTGTCTCCTGAGTTATAATAATATCTATGTAAGCTTCAAATTATCACTTTTTAAACTAATTCACTAACAAATATTTTATTCTACATGAAAAGTTAATTTGAGGAACTATCAGTGACACAGTCAAATTTGGCCACATATGTTACTTTTCACAGTAAATTCATAAGAATTTGTGATATTCTAAATTCACTTCTGGTGCATTTTAGACTCTAACCCTTCTAGCAGAACATAGCCCTACTTTTAAAACAGTAAATTTAAAATAAACAATTTTAGTTGCACAAGATTTTTCTTTTCCAATTTTTTTTTAAATTAAGGTAATGTATCAGATGAGGCCAGACACAAAAATATCTGCAACCACTAGAATAAGTCTTGAACAACACATAGTAAAACACCAGTGTTTAAAATTGTTCCATGAATACTAGCTCACAGAAACTGGAGAAAGCTATTAACTATGCAACAACAAAATGTAAGGAAATTGACAGAAAGAATCAAATTTAAAGACTGCCAGAAGAGACAAGGTAGGATGGCTTTCAAGGACAAAAATAATAAAGGACAATGTTTGGTGCCGTACGTTTTCACAAAGTGGACATTTCTTCTAAAGCAATGCATCAAATGATGTCAGTGTCAGTTCATCTTCTCTTGACTTAGGCAGAAGAAAATCTTCAAAAGATTTTACCACTAGGGATTTATGATGAATTTTCAATTGCAGAAGTCCTTAAAGCTGTAAGAATTAATCCCAAAGAAATAAGTCACAGACAATATTGCAATTTCTGGAATTTATTGTGAAACAGGATTTGTATAAATCTATGCTAACGTATCCATATGTTTAAGACTTTTCCTAACTACTTCAGACAAAAGAAACTTCTCAAAATTAACAAGAAGTGTTCTCTGGTCACCTATGAGCAAGGACAGACTGACAAATCTAAGTGTGCTATCTACTGAACACGAATGTGTTGTTAGTCTCCAAAAGCCCTAGGAAACTAATACCTTGGTCTACAATTTATTGTCTCATAGTCCTGAAGGATGAAAGTCCAAAATCAATGTGACAGCTGGGCCATGAATTCTTTCAAGGATCTAGGGAAAATTTTGTTCCATGTCTTTCCCTTAGTTTCAGGTGTTTTCCAGAAATCCTTGGCTATCCTTGGCTCCCAACTGCCTAACTGGGATCTCTGACTTCCCGGTTACATGGTATTCTCCCCGTATGTCTCTAGTCCTCACATGGTTGTCTTCACTCTGTGTGTCTCTGCACTTGTGGTTTTTTGTTTTTTTTAAGGACGCCCGTCATTTGGATTAGATGCCCACTTTACTCCAGTATGACCTCATCTTAATAATTAATTGCAACTGCAATAACTCTACCAAATAAGGTCATATTCTGAGGGGAATTCTGTGGAGGTTGGGAGGGGTTTGGGCTTAACATATCTTTGGGTTGGATCAGGGGGAGACACAATTCAATCCACAAGGAGTAATTTTGACAAAGTGCACATTTGCAGACATTAAGACTCAAAAAGAGAAACTAGAACGCTACTGAACGTTAACACAAATGCATAGGTATGTTTCTCACCTTTTCAAAAAGTACATGGACATAATTAAATAGCATTAAGCCATTACTTTTCCTTTGACTTCTGCACTTTCTAACTGGAATGGATACTCGGAATGGATACTCCATGTACTTTAACAAAAGAAAATGTTCAGTTAACTGCGCTTCTTTTCCGAGCATCACTGTTATTCATTTCCCCATTATTACGGAAAATAATTTTGTGACAAAAAGACACGCTCAGGGTGTCAAACACGCGGACTCGCCACCACTAGGACCTGGCTGGGCCAAAGGCTACAGCGACCTCACCCCTCCAGGAGGCCCTTCCCCTCAAAGACTCACTCTCCCAGAAGGCTCCGCGGCAGAGCTTCCCGTCGCCCTGGAGGCCACAAGAAGACTGACGCAGCCCAAAAGAAACTCAACGGCTGCCTCATCCCGCACTAGGGGGCGCCTGGCTCCCCGGTCAGACAAGGAGTGCCTGAGGACCGCCCCGCACGCCTCCCCTGGAAGAAGCCAGCACTTCTCCGCCCTCCCCCAGGTTGCCAACGAGGCAGGCTCTGATACTCATGCGCAAACACGTCCACCACGCACTTAAGTATGGCGCATGCGTCCTCCCCAAGCCGTCTTCTCGGCGACTCCCTTCGTGTTTCCAGTTCCGGCCTCATAGGGGCGGAGAGAAGCTAGGAAATATGCGGCTGTCAGTTGCAGCCGCCATCTCCCATGGCCGCGTATTCCGCCGTCTGGGCCTTGGTCCGGAGTCCCGCATCCACCTGTTGCGGAACTTGCTTACAGGCTTGGTGCGACACGAACGCATCGAGGCGTCATGGGCGCGCGTGGACGAAGTGAGGGGCTACGCCGAGAAGGTGAGGGGCGGGGCCACGCAAGGCGAGTGAGTTGGGGGCAGGACCTTTCTGTCCGCCGCGAGGCTTCTGGCCTGAGAGGCGGCTGGGCTTGGGGGATAAGTGGGATAGCCCTGGCAGTCCCTGCCCCAAGTCTGAATCCCCTAACACCCTGAGTTAACCCCTCTCCTCCGGCCTCTCAAATGGATGGACATGTTAGAGCTGCGGAGTTAGGACTCGCCTGAATTAGAGGGATGGTTTGCTAGTGGAATGAATGGGTTGCGGTCCCGCGTTAGAGAAGCAAGATTGGCACCTCCTTTCTTGCTCGGGTTGGATCAGTGATGTTATGTCCCCTCAGCTCATCGACTATGGGAAGCTGGGAGACACTAACGAACAAGCCATGCGCATGGCAGACTTCTGGCTTACGGTGAGTGCATCCTATCTCCCTCCCAAATCTGATCCTTTGCTCCCTGTTGGGGAGGGGGTTGTTAAAGGACGGGGAACCTGGGCAGAATTAAACTAAGACACTCACTTGTGGACAGATATCGTGAACTAAATTAAAAACGTGTATCTTAAGTTAGTTGAATGTTACGTGAATCAGCCTACACAAATGCCTGTAACCCCTCAGTGTAACTTTGACTCTACCGCGTTCGGGGGTGGGAGAGTTTTGTGTGAATGTGTTTGGACCCTACTTTTGGAAGTGCTGAAAGTTAAATGTGTCTCCGCAGTGTTGCCTGACTCTGCTCTTTCCTGGATTAACTCTCCCCCTCTAGGAGAAAGACTTGATCCCAAAGCTGTTTCACGTACTGTCCCCTCGTTACCAAGGTCAAAATGGGGGCTACACGAGAATGCTGCAGATCCCAAATAGCAGTGAGCAGGATCGGGCCAAGATGGCAGTGATCGAGTATAAGGGGAACTGCCTCCCACCCCTACCCCTGCCTCGCAGAGACAGCAACCTTACACTTCTAAACCAGCTGCTTCAAGGGTTGCGGCAAGACCAGAAAGCAAGCATCCACGGCTCCCACACAGCTCAAACACCAGGGATTTAACTGGGACCAGAGGTTGTGTGGCACGCTCATCAATGCCCATGATCACAGACCTTTGGAGCTCTTTTAATCTCTAAGAAGAACTGGAGCTAGAGTTGTTAATGGACGGTCTTAATGGAGACAAGAAGCTTCTGAGGAGCCAGATACTCATCTCTTTGCAGTAGATAAAATTCCTTATATGAATATATGAATGTATTTGGGTTTTTTTTTCCTGCCCTTGGGATTTCTGGACAATGAGAACTATCCAAATGCTCAGTCTCTGTGAGTTAGTAAATTCACTGCTAATGTTTCTGGCTCTTATTCTGAGTTTGTTAGGTTAGCAGTTTGGTGTTTTGTTTTGTTTTGCTTTAAGATTTTATTTATTAGAGAAGCAGGTGGGGGTGAGCAGGGGGGCGGGGGGGGGGGGTCAAGGCTCCCTGCTGAGCAGAGAGCCCACCAGATGTGGGGCTCAATCCCAGGACCCTGGGATCATGATCTGAGCCAAAGGCAGAGGCTTAACCCACTGAGCCACCCCAGGCCAGTGGCCTCTTGTGGCCTCTAGGGCCAGTGGCCTCTTGTGGCCTCTAGGGTGACAGGAAGCTCCACCGCAGAGCCTGCTGGGAAAGTGAGTATCTGCCACCCAGGAGCACCAACAGTTTTGTTTTTCTTAATGCCAGTTTTTATGGGGCTTATATCCTATAATTCCAAACTGGCCTCCAAAGGTGATTGAGTTTTGACATCTAGCATAGAGGCTGAGCCCCTGGGATATCTTAGAGAAAGATTACTTCCTGACAGGCTAAGAGAGTGAACATCTAGAACTGAATCTTCCATAATAATCTGGTACCTTAGGAAACTCCAAGGAACACTACAGCTATTCCTCTGTTTCTAGACAGGATCATGTATTACCCTCATGTGCTCCCCTCAGCCCCAGATAGGCCTCAGAGGAGGGGATCTGAGGACTCAGATGTACCACATTTCTGGCCGTAGAAGCATTCAGTAAAGGATAAGCTCCTTCCTTTTGGAGTGGAAGTCAGGGGTTGGGGAATAAAGAGAGGGTTGAGATGGGAGGAGGGTTAGGAAGTTAAATGTGCTGGGAATTTCCTGGAAGTTTTTATTGTTGTCAAACTGGCCTTCTCTGGGAACTCAGAAAAGGGAAATCCGGCTTCAGAATGGCCAGAGCATATGAGAAGTAGGAAGCTCCTTGATATGCACTAATTATTGTGAAGCCAGACTTAGCCCAGCCAGGCTTCCCATTCCTCAGGCTCAGAGGTTTGACTAGGGTAGTAGTCATGGAAAACTTGGAACTATCATCCCTGCCTGAACACTTGACAGAAAGGCTTGACAGTTCCCATATCTCCAGTACAGTGAAGAGTGATTTTTATCTTAGGCTGGAACTTCAGAGTATATTTAGCCTGCTAAACCCAACCATTGTCAGAAGGTAAGGGTGAAGGTGGAACAGGTACTGGTGTAACAGGTAGATATTAGCTTCAGGGACAGAGCTATTCTGTTCTATTTCACTGCAGCTGCTCAAGTCTTAAGATTCATCTGCTCCCAACAGGATTCTCCCATCTCTTCCCTCAAATTTGTCCTTCATGCTACTGCCAGAAAGCTCTTTCTGACATATTTTGAATGACATATAGTAGACACTCAAAGCATTTATTCAGTAAACCTACAATTCTGAATGCTTCCCTAAGATTCACCTCCTTCTTGTGGTCTTGGCATGAACATTCATCTCAGCTAGATATCTTGGGAGTCATTCCTGACTCCTAGAGAAAGTACTTTCTTTAAAATTAAAACTACATCTGTTAAGTATTACGTAGGTGGGTTATGGCTTGACTCTCAGCTTTGCCTCTTAGTCCCCAGAAACAGACCTCCCTTTGGGGCTTTCAACAGTTCCTTAAATGTTTAACAAGCATCTGCTAGTATCTAGCATCATTTTAGTCACTAGGGATACGATCTTTATCAAGTGTTTGGCATTATGTCAGGCCCTAGGCTAGATACTAAGGATCTAGAGATGAAAAGAAACAACCTTTGCCATCAAGGAGTTCACAATCTAAAGCAACAATCTAAAGCTGCCACAATGGCCTCATGAGACACTGCATCTTTAATATTTTGGCCCATAAAAGAGTATATAAGTCCTAGAATGTTTATTAGAGGCTTAGGGATAGCACAAGGGATATAAATAACCATGCATCCATTTGCTAATCTGGCCTATAAATGGTTACTTTTCACCTTAGTGCACTATGCCCTCAAACCCATCTAAGTACCTCTTTAAATTGTAAATCTCCGCAAGAGGGGCTCAGATCCAGTGGAGTTCCCACTCTACTTTCAAAGGTTCTCTGTCTCAGGCTCCAGTTCTTTACAGCAAGATTGATGGCTATGTCCACTTCCTTAAAAAAAAAAAAAAAAAAAAAAAAAAAAATTTCACTCCAGCCTCAACAAACCAGTGACACAATATAAGCCCAATATCCAAAGGAGACACAGCTGCAAAAGCCAAGTGCTGATTGCTTACACTCACTCCACAGTCAAATGAGCAAGTCTTGGTTTTCTTTCCATAACTTTTCTCAAATCTGCAATCACCTCTCCCTATCCTGAAATCCAAGACATCTCTATCCTGGATTACTGGAAAAGCCTCCTAACTTGCCTCCCTCCACACTGCAGATGAAGAAATAGAAATCTGATGTCTTCATTCTCTGCTTGATGATCTCCAGTGCATCCTCCTTCCCCATGGGGAAAGAGTCCAGGTTCCTTACCATGATCCCTTTGGTGACTCAGCATCTGCTCCCTACTCCATTTACTTCACTTGCCTCTAATTTTAAGCTTAGGAAGCACGGAAGACCTTATTTTTACTTTAACCTAAGCACAGCTCCCCTTACACCTTTTGTTCACAGTCTTGACCATCCAAAGAACTCTCCCCATTTCACCTCCCAAACTTGTACACAGACTTCTGGCATCTGGGTGGCTCCTCTGACCATCCCCAAACCTAAATTCATTACTTTGTAAACCCAGGTGCTGCTACAGTATTTCCATAATGCACTGAATTTGCCACATTGCATCATAGTTCCCTACAGCTACAGCAACTGTTCCCAAACATTCATTAGTCTAAGGGAGTCCTAGTATTTCATCCCCTTGCTCTTAATGGATTGAGGGATGGACAGGCCTAAACTAATTTGAAGCAATGAAATCTGGTCTCTACTCAGCTGGGTAAGTTAAGATAGTATGTTGTTCTGAGAGCCATGGGGAACTGGATTTACGCTGAAGATGACAGAACAATGTCAGATCAGAACAACTAGAGGAAACGCTATAGTAATAATCTTTAGTGATTATTCTTAGTTGCACTGGGTTTCCTGTTAATTGCTATCAAAAGTAATCTGAGGTGTTAACTTGTACCTTTGAACCTTTAGACTAGTGTTTCTCAAGAATGTTTTACCCACAGATCAAAAAATACTTTACATCAGAAGACTATTCACAGATATGTAATTGAAACAAAAGAATCACAAAACATTATTTACCTTAACAAATATGATGCACACTAATACTGCCAACTCTTTTCTAGGTACTTTTTTAAAATGCTAATCCCAATTCACTAATTTTACAACTAATGGATTACAATCCAATCTTTGGAAAACACTGATCTGAACCATTATTACAGTGACTCACTGTTGACCTTGCTGGATAAAATCCAGACTTTTCTCATGACACAAAGGCATTCTGTGGCCTGGCCCAGCCACCTCTCAACCTCTTCCAGCATTATTTGCTGTCACCCTTCATAGGAACCTATTTGTTCCCTAAATACATCACACCTTTGTACATGAGGTTGCCTCTAGTGGCTCGCCCCCTATGTCACATTACCTCTTATCATTCAATTCTCTCCTTAGAAGTCACTTTTTTGAGGCTACCTTGAAACTTCACATAACCCTCCAGACAGGGCCACGTACCCCGCTGTGTGCAGTTATAGTCCTCCAGGCATATGCCTATCAGAGCATTCATCACACTGTCCTACAAGTGCCTGTCTGCTTCACTGACTCGATTCAGCTGAGCTCCCAAAGCCAGGCACTAGGACTCAATCTTCTGCATAACTCTATTTCTACCATAGGACCTAGTGCATTATAGGTGCTCAATATATGTTTATTAAGTGAGGAGGAGTAAGCCACATGTTGTCCATGACATACTCATCTCTCCAGCTGAGTTTTACAAAATCAATAAACATGGTACTATGCAGTGACAGTGCTAAGTTATACTGCTGAGTATACCGAGACTACAGAAATGGTCTCCATCCTCTCCAGGGATTTACATGCTCATAATGACTATCAAGAATGTGTGTGTCTAAGGGGCACTGGGTGGCTCAGTCATTAAGCGTCTGCTTTCAGCTCAGGTCATGATCCCAGGGTCCCGGGATTGAGGTCTGCATCGGGTTCCCTGCTTGGCCGGAAGCCCTTTTCTCCCTCTCCCAATTGCACTGCTTGTGTTCCCTCTCTTGCTGTCTCTCTGTCAAATAAATAATAATCTTTGGAGGGGGGAAGAATATGTGTGTCTAAGATGTCGGCAAGGGTGTGGAGAAAGGGGAACCCTCCTACACTGTTGCTGGAAATGCAAGCTTGTGCAGCCAGTCTGGAAAACAATATGGATATTCATCAAAAAGTTGAAAATAGAGCTACCCTACAACCCAGCAATTGCACTACTGGGTATTTAATCCAAAGATACAACTATAGTGATCCGAAGGGGTATGTGCACCCAAATGTTTATAGCAGCAATGTCCACAATAGCCAAACTATGGAAAGAGTCTAGATGTCCGTCAACAGAAGAATTGATAAAGAAGATGCGGGGTATATATATATAATGGAATATTATGCAGCCATCAAAAAGATGAAATCCTGCCATTTGCAACAACGTGAATGGAACTAGAGTGTATTATGCTAAGCAAAATAAATCAGAGAAAGACAAATATCATATGATGTCCCTGATATGAGGAATTTGAGAAACAAGACAGAGGATCATAGAAGGGAGGGAAAAATGAAACAAGATGAAACCAGAGAGGGAGAGAAACCAAAAGAGAGTATTATCTCAGGAAACAAACTGAGTTGCTGGAGGGGAGTAGGGTGGGACAAATGGGGTCGCTGGGTGATGGACATTGGGGAGGATATGTGCTATGGTGAGTGCTGTGAATGTGTAAGACTGAGGAATCACAGACCTGTACCCCTGAAACATACATTTTATGTTAATTTAAAAAATAGGTATGTTTAATTCATTTTCCACACACTTCATATTCCAACTTCCTAAAATATTCTAACCAACCTACAGGCAGAAGATACCTATACACTTTCCAAGTTTTAGCCAAAAGCTGAAATTATGCCTCTTTTGTGAAGTATTCTCTGAATGCCCCCAAGCGAAGCTCAGCATGTTTCCAATGGTCCAGTTTCATGCTGTACATCCTTCATTGTAGCAAAGACACAATTACATTGTTCAGCACCCAGTTCTAGAGAGTGAACTCCTTGGGGGTGGGGGGGACATACCTAATTTACTCTGGTGCCACACAATAGAGAACGTGGGACAAAACAAGCATCTATAAATGTCTGCTGACTGAACCAGTGTTGTAGTAAGTTTGTAGTTTGTACAGCTCTGCATTTTGGTTGGGCTCAATAATTCCTCCCTGCCCTGGTTTCCTCCCACTTCATCTGAAAAAGAATTTCCTGAAAAGCTGATTGTCCATTGTTCACTGCTGGGTAAGGTCTGTACCCTTAGAGGCTTTTCCTCTATGCCCGTAAATTTGTGGGCATATTATAGCTCTCCTCTGACCCTGGGACATGAATTTGGTAGTTAAATTTGAGCTGCCTTAATAGAAATAGTCTGTGTGCTTATATTTTGAGGAAAAAAGTTTAAACTTTCCTGACATTTTTACACTCTGTTCCATAATATATGTTTAATGTAAAAAAAAAGGTTTTCATTCTTATAAGGTAAATATTGTACATTATACATCTACAAGCTTTCTGTCAAAACCAATGCTGTAAGAAGCTGAGCTTGTTTACACTGTGACTTCACGTATACCTTGACACACTACTGTGTAGCACAGCATTGAAGTTTTACTGATCTTCACTTCAAGGAGAAATACAAAATACAAAAGCTATACCTAGAGATAGTACTGAAAACTTTCTGCCATTATTCTGACTTAATTTCTACTTGCTTTTCCTTAATACAATCTCAGAATTTTTCTTACAGTCATCTTTTTCTTTTGTCCCAGAAGGAAAAATAGTTTCATTTTTGTCTGTGCTGAGTTTGAGATGCCTGAGAGCATCTGGAGCTTGGGCAAGAGTTCTTCACTGGGAGAACAGATTTTGGGAGTTGGCAATTAAAGCTAAGGAAATGGATGGGGTGACTCAGAGTGTATACGTAGAAGGAAAGGAGGCTGAGATCAGACACTATGGGACAGACAGGATACAGAAGCTATGAAGAAGGCTGAGAAATTGCCTTTAAGAGAGGCAGGAAAACTTGCAAAATTCAACACAGTACCTAGTACAGTCTTCTTTGTGCATAGGAATCACTCAAAAAATAATTATCAAATCCATTTAGCAAGCATAATCTTTCTCCTTTCAAAGCACTATGGAAATACAGAAAATAAGGGACCCAACAGGCCAATTGGAGGGACAAGATCATAAACAAGTATAACATAGTCAAGACAGGTTTTGTGAAAACGATGCACAGAGGCATACCAAGTACCAAGAAAGAAGGTGAGTATGGAACTTTTTGGAGGAAATGATGCAAGGGCTAAATTTTAAAGAATGACTAGGTATTCATTAAGCACAGGGTAGAGAAGTCAGCTGGGAGGATATTACAGGCAGCAAGATCTGCAGGTATAAGTGCACTGAATTATGAAACAACATGGAGTGGTTGAGAAATTCCAACTAAGTAATTTGGTACAGCTGGGATTTAGTATTTGAGGAAGAAGTGGAGGAAATGAAGCAGGAAAGCCAAACAAGATCAGGTTACAAAGGGCCCTCTAAGACATGATAAAGTGCGTAGTTTTTATACTGAAGACCAGGGAAAGCCGCTAAAGGATTTTCAAATGGGGAGAAAAGGGATCAGATTTACATTTCAGAAAGATCATTCATGCAACAGAGTGGAAGATGGGTTAGAGGGGCAAGACTAGAAGCAAGGAAACCAAATAGGAGGCTAGTTAAGGAATCCAGAGGGAGTTGATGAAAGACTAGATGAGGCCAGAGGCAGGGGAGATGGAGAGAAGCTGACGAACCAGACAGCTTTAGAGGAGACAACAGACTAGACATTGTGTGTGATTACATGAGGTAAAGAGGGTAAGAGTCCAGGTTTCTACCTGGGCAATTGGGTGGAGTAATTATATTCACAGAAAACAAGGATAGCAGAGGAAAAGTAGATTTGAGATCACTGTGCTTTACTTTGTTGTAGACATATTTGTGTTAAGGAGCTGTCTTGTGAGTAGTTATTCTGGAGATCAGAGGATATGTGTAAGGTAACAATATGCATGTGAGAGTCACCCACATACATGGGAGTTGAAGCAGTTATACCAGATGAGATTTCCCAGCCAAAAAATACACAGTAAGAGAAAAAGAAGGCCTACAAGAGGGGCACCTGGGTGGCTCAGTCAGTTAAGCTTCTGACTCTTGGTTTCAGCTCAGGTCATGATCTCAGGGTCATGAGATTGAGCCTCACATCAGCCTGGTGTGGAGCCCCACACTGAGCCCCTCATCAGCCTCCACATTTAGCAGGCAGTCTACTGGAGATGCTCTCCCTCTACCCCTCCCCCCTGCTTTCTCTCTCCCTCTCTCTCAAATACATAAATAAATGTTTAAGAAAAATAAAGTAAGAAAGAAAGAAGACCCAAGAGAGATCTGACTTTCAAAGGCCGGACAGAGAGAGAAAGAGGAGGGTGATAAAGACCACAACTAGAACATTGGTGTGTCAAAATCCAGGGAAAGAGGGTGTCAAAAATATCCATTTGTGTCTATCTCCCTCAGTAGATTGAGTTCTTGGGGGCAGACACTAAATAATTTTTGTATTCTCAGAACCTAATGTTGGCTGGGCTCCAGAGTAATGGACTAACGTATATCTTTGGCCATTGACCTAGAAAATTAGTGTGCTCACTGTTGACCTCTGATAGAACAGTCTCTTGAGAGAGGCAAAAGCAAAAACCCTAAAGACAGCATGAGAAGTGTGACAATGAAAAGGAAAAAACAGGGCAGAGATATACCAGCAACTTGAGAAGAAATAAGATTTTAAAAGTAAAATTTGAAGGTTAATGCATTCATTTCTTGCTATGGTCTAAATGTGCCCCCAAAATTTGTGTGTTGAAATCCTAATGCCCAATATGGTAGTATTAGGAGCTGGAGCCTTTAATAGGTGCTTAGATTATGGTGAAGCCCTTATGAATGAGATTATTTTTCTTATAAAGAAGACCCCACAGAGTTCCCTTGCTCCTTCTACCATGTGAGAACAGACTGAGAATGCACCAGCTATGAACCAGGAAGAGGGTCCTCACCAGAACTTAACTGTGGTAGCACCCTGATCTTGACCAGTTGAGCCACACAAGCTCCCAACACCTTGATCTTGGACTTCACAGCCTCCAGAACTGTGAGAAATAAATTTCTGTTGTTTAAAAACTACCTAGTCTGTGGTACTTTATTATAGGAGCCTGAACAGACTAAGACAATTTTACGATAAGTACTTTTGCAAAGACTTAGGTATGTTGACACATATATAAATTGATAGAAGAGTAAAAAATCTTGGGTTGAGGGCAAAGGGGGAAGAAGACAGCTTTCTCATTTTCCATTGTGGCTTCCTTGGCTCCTCTACCTTTATCTAAAGCTCTTTCTCTTTTGGGATTCAAAGCATTGGTTGTACCTCCTTCTTCTGATGGTCTTCTGATGGTCTTGGCCTAAGCTACTAAGGAATGCCTTACATGCCTTACAAGCTACTAAGGCATGACCCAACAACCTACAGGAAGTCAGTTGGCAAGCTTGCAGTTTGACCATGTCTGCCTTTGAGGAGAAAATATGCTAGTACAAATGAATTATTAAATTCAATCAGTCAGAGACCTAACATGATAGGCTAGGGCAGACAGACAGAATATCATGAATTCAAACATGACTCAGGAGTCAACATGGAACCAGAAGAGATAGAAGCAAACACGGGAATTCTGGCCAAAAGCATCTCTGGAGGAGTTCTGCAAACACTGAGAACTAGCTCCCCCACACACACACCCTTTTTCATAACAGGCTGGGTCATTCATGCTGGGCTGACTAGAGGTACAGAGTGGGGAAGACAGCTCTGATCATTCACACATTCAGTGAAGTCTTAGGTCCAGAGTCTCGCTCACCATCCCAAGACCTACTACCATTCTCCCCATTTGGATGCCCCATCTAAGACTCTGACCCCATAGTTCTTCATTGTTCTCTCCTGAAACTCATCCTTCCAGTCAACTCTCCTTACCAGGCCTTTGACACTTTCATGACCAGATTTACTTTATTCCTGATATTTTACCCTTTAGAAGCTCTCTCTCTAAATCCAGCTTCTTGCCTCTGCCTCTCTCATACCCTTGCACACATATCAACCTTTCAACTTCTTGTAACTCTAGTCCTTTGAGTTCTCTCTCCCTCTGCGTGACAGGACTTTCTTTTCAACCCAGCCTGGATGTCATGATCCAATACTTCATTTGATCTCATGGCAATTTCTATACAATCCCATGTCTTTCTCACCTACCGACCTGCTAATCCCAGATTTCTCTTCTCCTGTGTCCTCATCACTGAGAGCTATTGGGAAAAAATACCATACAACTGTTGGAACTAGAGCCAACAGAGCTGGACCCCAAACACAACTCAACAAACCTGGATTACTCAATCCTGTCATCTCTTCGACTCCTGCAAACGTTCTCTGCTTTTCTAAAACTCTTTATATAATCTTCATCTCTTACTAGCAGCACTTAACTTCACCTCACACTTATCGGGAAAAAAAATGGAGGCTGCAGACATGGTCTTTTCAATTTCCTACCCTCCTGACCCTTATCTGCATCTAGGCACTAGGCAATTAGTTGAAAATTTATTTACTGAAAACAATTCATCCAACGACCAAGCTACCCAAAAGTCAATTCATCAAATTTTTCAAATTTATCAATAAATTTATCACATACCTAAAACAAGTACATAATACTCACTTGATCAAGCTGATAAACCAATCTATGAATTAAGACGTCAAAAACAGCACTTTCTAAATCAGTATTATCTAGGCCAGTATTATCCCTGACACTAAAACCAGAGAAAGACCTCACCAAAACAAAACAAAACAAAAACAAAACACATGCGTGTGCAGACACACACACACATACATCAATATCCCTTAAGAATTTAGATGCAAAATTCCTCAACAAAATACTAGCAAACTGTATCCAGCAACATAGAAAAAGAACCTTATGCTATTACCAAGTGGTGTTTTTCCTAGAATATAAGGTTAGTTTGCCATTCTAAAAGTGAGTAATGTAATACAACATAACATATCAATAGAATAAAAAACAAAACCACATGGTTATCTCTGTAGACACACAAAAAACATTAGACAAAATCTGACATATTTTCATTATAAAAATATTCAATAAACTAGGAATAAAGGGAATTTTCTCAACATAAGAAAGAACATGTATGAAAAACTCACAGCTTACATCATACTTAATATTAGAAGACTGGATACAGGGCACCTGGGTGGCACCGTGGGTTGGGCTCTGACTCTTGGTTTCAGCTTGGGTCATGATCTTGGGTTCACGGGGTCAAGCCCTGTGTTGGACTCCATGCTCAGTGTGCTTGGATTTCTCTCTTCCTCTCCCTCTGCCCCTCCCATTCATTCTCTCTCCCCCTCTCTCTCTCTTTCTCAAATAAATAAATCTTTAAAAAATTAAAGGAGAAGATTGGATGTTTGTCTCTAAAAACAGGAACAGGACAAGAATATCTATTCTTACTCTATTCAACATTGCTTTGGAGGGTCCACCAGAGTAATTAGATAAGAAAAAGAAATAGAAGACATCTGTATTGGAAAAGAAGAAGTAAAACTACTTCTATTTGCAGTAATATGAACTTATATATAGAAATTACCAAAGAATCCACCAAAAAAAAATTAAAACTAATAAATGAGTAGAGCAAGTTCACAAAATACAAGATTGGTATACAAAAATTAATTGCACACAAAAATCATTTATATTTCTAGGCACTATCAAGGAACAATCTAAATAAGAAGTTAAGAAAAAAATTCTGAGGGCTCCTGGGTGGCTCAGTGGGTTAAGCCTCTACCTTCGGCTCAGGTCATGATCTCAAGGTCCTGGGATCAAGCCCCGCATCATGCTCTCTGCTCAGTGGGGAGCTTGCTTCCCCCTCTCTGTCTGCCTGACTCTCTGCCTACTTGTGATCTGTCAAATAAATAAATAAAATATTTTTTAAAAATTCTGTTTACAATAGCATTGAAAAGAAAAAATGCTTAGAAATAGACTTAACAAAAGAAGTATAAGACTTATATACTGAAAACTACAAAACATTGAGAGAAATCTAAAAATGCCTAAATAAATAAATAAAATAAAATAAATAAAAATGCCTAAATAAATGTAAAGATATCACATATTCATGAATTTGAAGACTTAACATTGCTAAGATACAAATACTCCTCAAACTGATTTAAGGAACTCAGAATAGCCAAAATCATCTTGAAAAAGAAAAAGAAAGCTGGAGGACTTTACCTCCTGATTTTAAAAATTCTACAATGTAATCACGTATGTGTGGTACCAGCATAAGAATATAGTTCAATGGCATAGAACTGAGGCCAGAAGTAAACCTACATTTAGGATCGATTAATTTTTTGACAAGGATGGAAAGAAAATTAAAGGAGGAAAGATAAGTCTTTTCCACAAATGATGCTAGGACTATTTATATATAAAAGAATAAAGTTGGACCCCCTACATCACACCACATATGAAAACTAACTCAAATGGATTGTACACCTAAATATAAGAGCTAAAACTATAAAACTGTTAGAAGAAAACAGAAGTAAACTTGTCCTTGGATTAGACAATGGTTTCTTAGATAGATGCCAAAAGCATACACAACAAAAGGAAAATTAGACTTCACCAAAATGTAAAATTATCATGATCCAAAGCACACCATTAAGAAAATTGAAAAGAGGGGCGCCTGGGTGGCTCAGTGGGTTAGGCCGCTGCCTTCGGCTCAGGTCATGATCTCGGAGTCCTGGGATCGAGCCCCGCATCGGGCTCTCTGCTCAGCAGGGAGCCTGCTTTCTCCTCTCTCTCTGCCTGCCTCTCTGCCTGCTTGTGATCTATCAAATAAATAAATAAAATCTTTAAAAAAAAAAAAGAAAAAGAAAATTGAAAAGACAGGGATGCCTGCGTGGCTCAGTCAGTTAAGCCACTGCCTTCAGCTCAGGTCATGATCCCAGAGTCCTGGGATTCAGTCCTGCATTGGGATCCTTGCTCAGTGGGGAGCCTGCTTCTCTCTCTGCCTGTGCCTGCCACTTTGCCTGCTTGTACTTGCACTCTGTCTCTCTCTGACTAAATAAATAAATAAAATGTTTTTTTTAATTCTATTTAAAAAAAAAGAAGATTGAAAAGACAATCCACAGAATGGGAGAAAATCATATATCTGATAAGGATCTTGTACTCAGAATATATCAAGAATTCTCACCAACCCAAAAATAAAAAGACAACCCAACTTTAAAATGGAGAAGATATTTGAACAGATATTTCTCCAAAGAAGGCATATATCCACTTTCTCATTTGACAAGAATTAGGAGCCCTACCAGGTTCTCATTGTGAAGATCAGAGAAAATTTTCTAGTGCTTCCAAGCAGGAGGACACAAAACATAACCAGTCTGAATAATGCACAGAGCTATCTCTCCATTCTCCTTAGCAAGTCTTGCCCTCCAGGGAAACTATTTTCTTAGAGCCTAACCAACTTGGATTTACCAAAGCCTAACTGACATAGAGAAAGGGAAATATCCAACTTCAGCTATGCCTAGCCTTCCTGTCCTAAGGCTAAGGTGGGAAGTGGGGAAGAAAAGCTCAGAGGCACTTGTGAAAGTCACAGACACAAGCTCATTAAAAGGACTATAAAATAGCTCTTCTTCCCCCACACCTTATCATCACATCAATAGAGCTCCTCTATAATAACGGGAATCAGAGCTAAAAGAACTGCAAACCTCAGGCCCTATTTAAGAAGGAGTCTCTAAGGAAACCCAAAGACAACAGGAAGGACAAAAACAAGAGAACTAGAGGAAATTTTAGCCTTCAATACCATAGCTACAGCACTCAGTAAACACTGTCTAACTCATAGGCAAATAAACATAAAATCTCACATAAAAGACCTATCTACCTCAGTTCCTTCTACATCATATCCAGTTTCAACAAAAAATTACAAGGCATCATAAAAGGCAACAAAGTTTGAAAAGACAAAGCAAGCATCAATATGGCACAGATTTTGGAATTATGGAACTGGAAATTTTCAATAACTATGGTTATGTCTAAGGATGCTAATGGGCACCATGAAAGAAGAAATGAATGATGTAAGCAAAGAGAAGGAAATTCTGAGAGAGAATTGAAAGAAAATGCTAGAAATTTAAAACATCATAATGGAAATGAAAAATGCCTTTGATGGGCTTATCAGTAGACTGGACACAGCCAAGGGAAGAATCAATGAGCTTGAAGATATGTTTAATACAAACTTCCCAAACTGAAAAGTAAAGAGGAAAAAAAAAAGTGGGGGTAAAAAGAACAGAATATTCAAGAACCATAACAATGACAAAAATAACAAGAACTAGAACAATAAGAAAGTATGTATAATGGGAATGCCAGAGAACAAGAAAGAGAAAAAGGAACAGAGGAAATATTTGAAGGAATACTGGCTGAGAACTTTCCGAAATTAAGGGCAGACGCCAAAGCATAGATCCAGAAAACTCAGAAAACACCAAGCAGAATAAATACTGAAAAAAAAATGCTGTAAAAAAATTAGTTGTAAAAAACTACAGAATATTCAAACTACAGAAAAATAAACCACAGAAAATCAAAGAGGAAATTTTGAAAGAATCCACAGAAGATATACAAATAGCCAATAAGCATACAGAAAGATGCTGAAAATCATTTGTCATTAGAGAAATGCAAATCAAAACCACAATGAAATACCACTTCACACCCACTCGGATGATTATAATTTAAAAAGATGAACAATAATAAGTGTTAGAGAGGATGTAGAGAAATTAGAGCCCTCACATGCTCTTAGTGGAAATGTAAAGTGGTGCAGCTGCTGTAGAAAAGTTTGGCAACATTTCCTCAAGTATTTCCTCAAAACATTAACCATTTAGTTTACAATATGTGCCATTCACTCCTAGATATATAACCAAGGGAACTGAAAAGCTATGTACACACTAAACTTGTATATAAAAATTATCATACCATTATTCTTAATAACCAAAAAGTGGAAAAAATACAAATGTTTATCAACTGACGAGTGAATAAACAAAATATGATATACCCATACAATGGAATATTATTCAGTCATAAAAAGGAATGAAGTACTGATACATACTAAAACAAAGATGAACCCTGAAAACATGCTAAGTGAAAGAAGCCACACACAAAAGACTACATATTGTATAGTTCCATTTATATGAAATATCCAGGATAGGCAAATCCACAAATATAGAAAATAAATTATTGTTTGCTTGGGGTTGAGGGGAGGAAAGACTGGGGAGTAACTCCTAGTGGGTATGAGGTTTCATTTGGGGCAATGAAAATACTCTGGAATATATTAGAATATACTCAGTGAATTACTAAATTCACTGTTAATAAACTAAACAACTCTGTGAATATACTAAAAACTACTGCAGATTATATACTTTAAATTAAAGATGAGCTTTATGGCATATAAATCATACTGCAATAAAACTACTGGAACATAAAGATAAAATCAGAGTAAAAACAATTTAGAGGTAATAACAACTATATACTCAAGGATGAGGATAAGCAGAGATCCTTCTAAAGTATATTCTTCCTATTGTGATATGAATGGAACTGGCGGAAATCCTACAAATGTTTCTTAGATGTCACTATTGGATGATGCCCATTTATCAATGGTCATCATGATATCTTAAATAATTATCTTGAACTAATGAGATTATAACAGAATTTATATAATTAATTTTTATCACTTATTAAAGTAACTATTAATACCATCTATCAACCCATATGAAAATACAGTATAGTCATATTTCAGCCCATATCTATATATTAATAAAATTGCAATGAACAAAAAAAGTTTTAAAAAGGCAAATTATTGAACATATTTTAGAAGATAAAACCCCTCTGCCATGATTGTTTATAAAATTTTTTACATTTGAGTCATTGCCTAACACTTGCACAGCAAAATACACAAGAAGTTCTCATTCCCAAAAGTCACAGATTCGAAGTAAGGAAAAACTTAGAATACACTGAACTTTGGCCAGCCACACCAAAATGACTTCAGTGAAATAGCTGCAAATAAATTAAAACTAAGACTAAGTTAAACTGAACTTCAAATGAGTCAACTGACACTGTAGAAATTTTCAGAAGTAGTAAAATCTGCCGAACCATGCAAGTTGTTGTAAACTATACAAATAACTTTAAAAGAAACAGAATTTTGTTTAATTGACAACAGTGGCAAATTTCAGCAAATTGAGCACTGCGAATTGAGATTCAGAGAACTGGCTTTCTTTACTTTCCATTCCAGAGGACTTCCTCCTCTCTACGTGGAATCCTCCACCTGTACTGTAGATACCATTCCCTTCTGCTTCCTCAGGCTCTTGCTCTGTGGAAGCAATCAGAAGTTTCCTTTTTTCTTTCCTAGAGTATCTATGGGGAATTGAAATCCTTCCGAGCTTGGAAAATATACTTGGTCTTGGAAGATCCCAACTCAGACCATCCTGGACTCTGGCCAGTCTTCAATAATCCTGCTCAGTTTCTCCAGGGCTGGGCTGTACTGAAGAGCTCTGATGATTGCAGCTTCAGAGCATTTGAACAGGGGGCTAAGGTTTGGAGCAGTCTGAAACCAACACTGATGCCACCCAGTGCCTCTACTGGCACGAAGAAGAAACAAATGAATAACCGAGCCAGCAAGAATTGTCAACCTCCCATTCTGTCATTCAGAATCATCATTCACAAGGTAGGCCTCCTGGGTCATCTTCCCTTTCTCATTTGGCCATCCCTACACTGATCTCTCCTTTCTTTAGCCTTGCTAGGTTTTCCTTCCACTGCTTCCCTGCCATTTAACCCTTCTCATGGTGGACCTACCTCCTAAGTTTTCAGTTCTGAAACCTCCATTTCATGATGACAACCACCTAAATTCTCAGCCCCTTTATATATCTCTGAGCCTCCACTTCCTGTGCAAGAGGCTGGCTTTACTTCAGTACTTCTTAACTTCTGCAAATCCTTCCACATGTCTGGGGAGAAGGGGGAAGGAGTCTCCAGTCTTAGGTCAAAGGTCCAAATGCAGACAGCCATTTCTCCATACACACACCAACATTTAAGAATCATACCATCTTGTCATACAAGACTCTACCTTCCTCAGTGCTGTCACAAAATTATCTCCCCTCTTTTTCAGCCAGAACTTCAGTGTGGCTGTGCCTGTATCCTCTGCCCTCTCACCAGCATTCTCAACTCCTTCGTCCTTTAGGCCTATAAGTCCCCTTAACAGTGCCTCCACTCCTTTAATACTCTTCTGAAGATCTCTAACATCTTGCCTCTCTCATGCCCTCCAGAGAGAATGAGATCATCTGATGGCCTCAAATTCCAGCCCTGTCCACCCTCCTCCCCACTGCCATCATTCCCTCACACACATGCACATTCTGCATCCTCCCCCATCTTCCCTTCCCGTCTCTTCCACTAAAGGCCAACTGCTGCTTATATTCGTGGTTATTTCTCCAGTCCCTCCTCTCTCCTCTGAGACCTGCTACACCAGCCATTGCCTCTCCATTAGCTCCTCACCTACAATGTCAAAGATGGTCCATGGTTTCTTCCAAGCAACTGTCCCTTAGTCCTTCCCTTCCCCACTCTTCCTCCCAGCCTCCTACTACCTGCCTCTCTCTCCTTACTGCACTCACTGAGTAGTTGTCCCTGATTCTGCTACATCCATAATATCCTTTCTTAATTGTGGAATAGCAGCACCCTTCATGTCAGGCATATACTTAACAAACACATATTGAACATCACCTGTGTGCAGGTATGGCGTGTATGTGCTACAATGGTGAACACACCAGACTGACTGTTTAGGGGAGTCTTTACACATTTAATCAAGTATTCACATACCAGAAACTTGCAACTATGATAACCACCACCAAGAAGGAGTACTAGTCACCATGGGAACCCATCATATGGACTGACCTAGTCAGAGAAGTCAGGAAAGAGGTCTGTGCCTAAGTGATGCTTCAGCTAAAATCTGAAGGCTAAATGAGAGGTCACTCAACCAGGGAAAGAACCAAAGCATGCCCTGGGCAAATGAACAAGTTTATGCCAAAGCATTTTTAACAATCATCCTAAATAGGAGCTGCAATACTCTTGAGTGTTCTTGCCTCTGCTCCGAAGATTGATCTAAATGGGCATGTGAGTCACTCCAGGCCATCTGGAGTCTTCAGGATTTCTGAAATTTTTGGTGTTTAATAAGACCTACCTATTTTTTGGACTAATCATATATATAATTTTAATTTTAAAATTAGTTTAAAGCATCAGAAAGGAGAAGAAATTAATCTTCCAAACATAATAATTCCAAATAATATACTATATTACAGTATATATCATATGTTCCCCCCCTCCAGGGAGTGGAGCTTAATTCCCCCCCTCAGACTATGGGACTTAGAAACTCACTTTCAGGAATACCTGAGTGGCAAAGTGGGGTTAAGCGTCCAATTCTTGGTTTCAGCTGAAACCATGATATCAGAGAGCTGGGACTGAGCCCCATGTCCAGCCCCAACATCGAGCCCCTTTGCTTAAGATTCTCCCTTCCTACCCCTCCCCCCTTGCACTCGCTCTCTCCCTAAAATAAATAAATAAATCTTAAAAAAAAGAAAGCGAAAAAGAAACTCACTTTCAAAGAACAGAATATGGAAAGAAGGGGGAAAAAAGAAGCTTTAACAGTAGAAAGACTTGGCAGACACAACCTTAGCCAAGTGATCAAAGTTAATATCACCTGTGATAATTAATATTGCTATCATGTATCTCCTGATATAATGGAATGAGCAGGTCACTTCACCTCCACGGTACTCCTTCCCAGTTTAATCATAAGGAAAGCATCAGAGAAACCCAAACTGAGGGATGTTCTTCAAAATGCCTGGCCAGTACTCTTCAAAACCGTCAAAGTCATGAAAAAAAACAAAACAAAAAACAACAAACCAAAAAAGCAAAACAAAACAAAGCAAAATAAAGAGAGAAACTATCACAGACGAAAGGAGACTAAACATGAAGACTAAATGTAATGTGGTATCCTGAATTGATTCTTGGGATAGAAAAACAACATTAGTGAAAAAAACTGGTGAAATCAGAATAAAGTCTGGAGTTCAGTGAATAGTGATGTACCAATGTTAACCTCTTATTTTTGACAAATGTATCATAATTATATAGGATGTTATTAGAGGAATGAAGGTTATCATCATTAGAGGATGAAAGGTATATGGGAATTCTCAAAACTATATTTGTAACTTTTCTATAAATCTAAAATTACTCCAAAATTAAAAAAAATAAATCCATAGGCAAAAATGAAACGAAATAAAGTAAAATGAAAAACAGAAACTAGAGACACAGAAAAAGTCTTGATGGCATTTGTGTTCCCATTCCACTTGCCAGTCATCTCCCAGGTTTTGTACCATTGGCCAAAAACTCTGCCCTTTTTTCTTCAGTGAATTCAACTGGTTTTCTTTCACATGCCATTCTATTTTCACTACAGTTTACCTCTACTCCCTCCTCCTTTCTCTGTGGCCTGGTTTCTTTCCCCTCTTCTTTCTTTCTTTTTTTTTTTAAAGATATTTATTTGTTTGTTTGTTTGTTTGAGACAGAGTTTGAGTAGGAGGGACAAGGCAGATGGAGAAGCAGACTCCTTGCTGAACAGACCCTACTGTGGGTCTCCATCCCAGCGTCCTGGGATCATGACCTGAGCAGAAGACAGCTACTTAACCGACTGAGCTACCCAGCTCTGTCTTTCTTTCTCTTAACAAATTTCATTTATACAATACAGTATTATCAACTATAGTCACCATGTTGAACATTAGATCCTCAGAACTTCTTTGTCTCCTAACTGAAAGCCTGCATCTTTTACCAATCTCTCCCCATCTCTCCTATCCCTCACCTCCTGGTAATCATCATCCTACAAGTTTCTATGAGCTCATTTTTTTTTTTTAAGATTCCACATGTAAGTGATACAGTGCAGTATGTGTCTTTCTCTATATGAGTTATTTCACTTAGAACTATGCTCTCCATTTTCAGCTTTGTTGTTATGAGCAGCAGGATTCCCTTCATTTTTAAAGCTAAATAATATTGTTCTATTATCTATCTATACTACATTTTCTTTATCTGCTTATCTGCTGATGGACACTTAGATTGTCTCCATGTTTTTGCTTTTGTCAATATTGCTGCAATGAACATGGGGTGCAGTTATTTCCTTGAAATAATGATTTCCTTTCCTTCAGATATATACCCAGAAGTGGAATGCTGGATAATGTGGCAGTTCTATTTTTGATTTCTTGAGGAACCCCCAATGTTTTCCACAGCAGCCATACCAGTTTATATTCCCATCAACAGTGCACAAGTGTTCATTTTTTCTCCACACCTCACCAGCATTTGCTGTCCCTTGTTTTTTTTTTAAATATTTTATTTATTTATTTGACAGACAGAGATCACAAGTAGGCAGAGAGGCAGGCAGAGAGAGAGAGAGAGAGGGAGAAGCAGGCTCCCCGCTGAGCAGAGAGCACGATTCGGAGCTCGATCCCAGGACCCTGTGATCATGACCTGAGCCGAAGGCAAAGGCTTTAACCCACTGAGCCACCCAGGCACCCCTCCTTTTGGTTTTTGATAAAGGACATCCTAACAGGTGTGAGGCGATATTTCATTGTGATTTTGATTTGCATTTCTCTGATGATTAATGATGTTGAGCATCTTTCCCCATACCTGGTGGTCATTTGTATGTCTTTTTTGGAAAAGTATCTATTAAGGTCCTTTGCCCATTTTTAAATGAGGTTATGGGTTTTTTGCTTTTAAAGTGTGTGAGTTTCTTGTATGTTTTGGATATTAACTCCTTAACAGATATGTGGTTTGCAAATATTTTTTTCCCATTCTATAGGCTGCCTTTTTATTTTGTTGATGATTCCTTTCGCTGTTTGTTTTTGCTTTTGTTGCCTTTGCTTTTGACATCAAATCCAGATCACTGCCAAGATCAATGCCAAGGAGCTTACTCTCTGTGTTGAAGTTCTTCTAGTTTATGGTTTCAGGTCTTACACTCAAGAATTTAGTCTATTTTGAGTTGACTTTTGTGTATGGTATAAGCTAGTGAGTGCCCCATTTTCATTCTCTTGCATGTGGATATCCAGTTTCCCCAAATATCCTTTCCTCATTGTATATTCTTTGTTGAAAATTAATTGACAACATACATATGGATTTATTTCTGGCCTACTTATTCTGTCCATTGATCTATATGTCTGTTTTCATGTCAGTACTTTACTGTTTTGATTACTAAGCTTTGTAGTACAGTTTGAATTGAAGAAAAGTCGTGCCTCCAGGTTTGTTCTTCACCTCTTCTCTTTTGATCACTGAGATCATCGGCTATACCCTAATTCCAAAATCTAATGGAAAACTGTCATACTTCATCTTATTGTATTTTTGTATTGTGTTGTATTGTATTTTTACCCTGTTGACTATTCTTCTTCTTTTTAAAAAAAATATTTTATTTATTTATTTTTGAGAGACAGAGCATACATGAGCTGGGGGCAGGGACAGAGGGAGAAGCAGACTCCCCGCTAAGCAGGGAGCCCAATGCGGGACTCTATCCTGGGCTCATGACCTGAGCCAGAGGCTGACACTTAACTAACTGAGCAACCCAGGCACCCAACAATTCTCACTCTTATAGCTGCTTCTATCCTTGACTTGTATGATAATATATTGGACACTGTCCTCTTGTTTAATTCTTACCTTGTCAGTTGCTTCTTCACAATCTTTCCTGTGAAATCTTCTTCTGTAACGCACACCTTAACAGATCCTCTTTGAACTACATATTCTCCATAGGTGACCACATCCATTCTCATGGTTTCACGTAACCACCTTTACAATGGTGGCTCTGAAATATTTATCCTCAACTCAACAGTCTCTTCTGAGTTCCAAATTTTATATTCAACCACCTGCTAGACATCTTCATTTGGTCATTTCACATATATCTTAAACTCATCATTTCCAAAACCAAATTCATTATTATCTTATTTCTCTCCTCACAAACTTGCCCTTCCTATGTTCTCCCAACTTCATGAATAACACCACTACTATATGACCCATATATACTATATGGAAAACATCTTAGAATCCTCCTATGTCACTACTCCTAGTCAGTCAGTCTGTAATTTCTCTCATGTCTTACTCCTCTTTTCTAATCCTATTATCACTTAATTAGACTCCCATAAAGCATAAGCTGAGCCACTGAAACTAACTCATATTTGGTCTCCTTTGATCCTCAGTATTACAGCCCTAATGATGTTGATGTCACAAAACTTAATCATTTCATTTCCTGTATTAAATAAACTTTCCATGGCTCCTGAGAGCCTGGACACTTTGTATGACATATAATAACCTCCATGATTTGGCCCCATTTACTTTTCCTGGTTTCTCCTTTCACACCAGCCCATATACCCTACACTCCAGGTAACTCAGTCTAGTCAGGACCCCCACCACTACCACCTGTACACCAACCTCCATGACTAGAAACTACTTTCTTGCATGCTGTTGTGATTTTGAACATGGTCCTGCTGTTTATTCTGCCCTAAAGTCTTTTTTCTGACCTCTCCATTTGCTATGCTTCTACTCATCCTACAAGATCCAGTTCCAGTATCATCTTCGTGACACCATTGGCTGACATCCCAACCCCGGGCTGGATGAGGAATCCCTTCTCTGTCCATAATCCCATACTTTCCTCTATCATTATGCTCCCCAGTGCCAATTTGCAGATCTGTCTTCACAGCTTACTCTTTAGTCATATCTTAGCTATGTATCTGAAGTATAAAGCTGGCATATAGTGGACATTTGCATGTGTCTTCAGTAGATAAAGGAAGCAAGGAATACATCTAAGTTCTCCCGTTTGAAAAATTCTGACCTCCTAAAATACCTATCTACCCTCCCTCTACTATAGGTCTCTCTCCTTGCCTGCAGTCAAGCCTCTTTAAAGAGCAGGCTGTATTCCAAGTCTTCAGGCCCTCACTCCTCGCTCATTCTTTAACTCAGTGCCAACTAGTTTCCACACCTACCACTCCACCTACCCCATTGTCCCCAAGATCACCAGCAGCCTACCACTGGCCCAGTCCAGTGGATACCTCACTTCTCTGGCCTCCTCTGTGTCATTCAACCCTTATGACCCTCCCTGCTTTGTGACTTTGTTCTTGGTCTTTCCTTGGGCTTCAGTTGCACCACTTGCCTCCCTTCCTTCCTTTCTTCCTTCTCCCTCTCTAGCCACTCCTCACTTTTCTTTGAAAGCTGTTCCTCCTCTTTTCAACCTTTAAGTGTTGGAGCTCCTCAGGATCTGTCTTAAGCACTCTTCTCTTCCCAATGTACATGCTGCCCCTGAGCAATCATATTCACTCCCTTAACTTCTCTTACCATTTGTCACATTTACCATATAAGGTAACCCAAACCTGAGGTTGGCACCTTAGGTGCCAAATGACACCTCAGACTTTCCCAATGAGAAAATCCAAAAAGGTTTTTGACCAACCTTATATCTTTAGGGATAAGTGTGAAACAGTCAAAAAGTCTATTTCTATTTGTTAATTTACTAAACATATATTTAAATTCATATATAAAATACTGATTTATAAATTTTCTTTTTAAAAACTTGCTTACTTATTTATTCGAGGGAGAAATAGAGAGAGAACACAAACAGGGGAAGGGGCAGGGGCAGAGGCAGAGGGAGAAGCAAGTTCCCCATGGAGCAAGGAGCCTGATGGGCTCAATCTCAGGACCCTGGGATCACGACCTGAGCCAAAGGCAAAAAACTAACTGAGCCACCGAGGTGCCCAAATTTGCTTTTTTCTATTCTCATAATTCAATAGACCATTTTATGCATACTCAAAACATGCATCCCCAAAGCAGTGTCTTTTTTATTAGTAGGGTCACTTTTAGCCATCTTACCCATTTTCTTAGAATTGATGACCTTCTTTCTCCCCAGTCCAAGTGAAGAGTTTGGAATAGGACACAGCACAATTTGAATCCACATATGATTCAGTCACTGGAAACTTTATCCCAAGTCACAAGGGCCATTTGCATCACACTAAGGCAGTTGGGTTTTGGCCTGCATCCCACAAGAGTATGTTAATGACCTCTAAAAATCACTTACTGTATTACTGTCTTTTTAAAATAATTTTAATTATTAATTTTTAATTGAAGTATAACATCCATACAGAAAAGGATGTAAGTGTTCAGCTCAAGAAACTGTCATAAAGTGAAACGCCCATATAACATCACTTAGTCAAGAAATAGAATGCTTCCAGTACCCTAGAAGCCCCTCCTAAGTACTACTGTATTACTTTTTAAAGCAATCTTAAAAAGCTTATTTAGAGACATCCAACATATGCAGTTGTGAGGTCATACTACCAAGAATAGTTACCAAAGCCGTGTTAAATTTCTTTGACAATGGATGCCATGGCAAGTGACCTACGTAAGCATCCAAAATAGCATTGTTGAGGACATTTCAGGTTAATCTATCTTCCCAAAGAGTAAAAATAGCACTTATTGAGCAACTACTATGTGCCAGGTACATGGCACTTTACATATGTTAAATAATTTAATCATTTAGCCCCACTTTATAGATGAGAAAACTGAGGCAGAGAAAAGTTGAGTAATTTTTCAAAAGCCACAAAGCTTGAAATGGCAGAGTCTGGACCCCAAGCCAGGCAGTCTGGCTCCAGAGTCCACAAGCTTAGTCACCATAGCATACGGTCCTATCCAGTGGTTTGTTGTTCAAAATAAATGAGAGCAAACCCTGTAATATGAGAGACTTTGAAAGGACTCAAATATAAGGTTACTTCTTCTTTCCTGAGGGAAGATTTTGGAAAAACAAAAAAGCAAAGCCTCACCCTATATTCAAGTTTATACGGTATTTGCAGATGACTCCCAAATATTTATGCCCATCCCACACCACTCTTCTAAGCTACAAACCTAGCTACCCAACAAGCGTTTCAAAGTCAGCCACGCAAAGCAA
>NW_022631001.1:29512017-29552425 GCF_010015895.1 Lontra canadensis | reverse complement strand
TCCATGCAATCCGTGCCCTCTCTAATACCCACCACCTAGTTCCCCCAACCTCCCACCCCCCCACCTCTTCAAAACCCTCAGATTGTTTTTCAGAGTCCATAGTCTCTCATGGTTCACCTCCCCCTCCAATTTCCCCCAACTCCCTTCTCCTCTCCATCTCCCCTTGTCCTCTATGCTATTTGTTATGCTCCACAAATAAGTGAAACCATATGATAATTGACTCTCTCTGCTTGACTTATTTCACTCAGCATAATCTCTTCCAGTCCCGTCCATGTTGCTACAAAAGTTGGGTATTCATCCTTTCTGATGGAGGCATAATACTCCATAGTGTATTTGGACCACATCTTCCTTATCCATTCATCCGTTGAAGGGCATCTTAGTTCTTTCCACAGTTTGGCGACCGTGGCCATTGCTGCTATAAACATTGGGGTACAGAGGCCTTTCTTTTCACTACATCTGTATCTTTGGGATAAATACCCAGTAGGGCAATGGCAGGGTCATAGGGAAGCTCTATTTTTAATTTCTTGAGGAATCTCCACACTGTTCTCCAAAGAGGCTGCTCCAACTTTCATTCCCACCAACAGTGTAAGAGGGTTCCCCTTTCTCCACATCCCCTCCAACACATGTTTCCTGTCTTGCTAAGTTGGGCCATTCTAATTTGTGTAAGGTGTTATCTCAATGTGGTTTTAATTTGAATCTCCCTGATGGCTAGTGATGATGAACATTTTTTCATGTGTCTAATAGCCATTTGTATGTCTTCATTGGAGAAGTGTCTGTTCATATCCTCTGCCCGTTTTTTGATATGATCATATTTTTTTGTGTGTGTTGAGTTTGAGGAGTTCTTTATAGATCCTGGATATCAATCTTTTGTCTGTACTGTCATTTGCAAATATCTTCTCCTATTCCGTGGGTTGCCTCTTTGTTTTCTTGACTGTTTCCTTTGCTGTGCAGAAGCTTTTGATTTTGATGAAGTCCCCAAAGTTTATTTTGGCTTTTGTTTCCTTTGCCTTTGGAGACATATCTTGAAAGAAGTTGCTATGGCTGATATCGAAGAGGTTACTGCCTATGTTCTCCTCTAGGATTCTGATGGATTCCTGTCTCACGTTGAGGTCTTTTATCCATTTTGAGTTTATCTTTGTGTGTGGTGTAAGAGAATGGTCGAGTTTCATTCTTCTACATACAGCTGCCCAGTTTTCCCAGCACCATTTATTGAAGAGACTGTCTTTTTTCCACTGTATATTTTTTCCTGTTTTGTCGAAGATTAACTGACCATAGAGTTGAGGAGCCATATCTGGGCTCTCTACTCTGTTCCACTGGTCTATGTGTCCGTTTTTATGCCAGTACCATGCTGTCTTGGTGATCACAGCTTTGTAGTAAAGCTTGAAATCAGGTAACGTGATGCCCCCAGTTTTATTTTTGTTTTTCAACATTTCCTTAGCGATTCGGGGTCTCTTCTAGTTCCATACAAATTTTTGGATTATTTGCTCCAGCTCTTTGAAGAATACCGGTGGAATTTTGATTGGATTGGCATTAATAGTATAGATTGCTCTAGGCAGTATAGACATTTTAACAGTTTATTCTTCCGATCCAAGAGCATGGAATAGTCTTCCATCTTTTTGTGTCTTCTTCAATTTCATTCATGAGTGTTCTGTAGTTCCTCAAGTACAGATCCTTTACCTCTTTGGTTAGGTTTATTCACAGGTATCTTATGGTTCTTGGTGCTATAGTCAATGGAATCGATTCTCTAATTTCCTTTTCTGTATTTTCATTGTTAGTGTATAAGAAAGCCACTGATTTCTGTACATTGACTTTGTATCCTGCCATGTTACTGAATTGCTGTATGAGTTCTAGTAGTTTGGGGGTGGAGTCTTTTGGGTTTTCCATATAAAGAATCATGTCATCTGTGAAGAGAGAGAGTTTGACTTCTTCATTGCCAATTTGGATACCTTTTATTTCTCTTTGTTGTCTGATTGCTGTTGCTAGGACTTCTAATACTATGTTGAACAAGAGTGGTGAGAGTGGGCATCCTTGTCATGTTCCTGATCTCAACAGGTAGGCTGCAAGCTTTTTCCCATTGAGGATGATATTTGCTGTGGGTTTTTCATAGATATATTTGATGAAGTTCAGGAATGTTCCCTGTATCCCTATACTTTGAAACATTTTAATCAGGAACAGATGCTGGATTTTGTCAAATGCTTTTTCTGCATCAATTGAGAGGACCACGTGGTTCTTCTCTCTTCTCTTATTGATTTGTTCTATCACATTGATTGATTTGCGAATGTTGAACCACCCTTGTAGCCCAGGAATGAATACCACCTGGTCATGGTGGATAATCTTTTTAAAGTGCTGTTGGATCCTGTTTGCTAGGATCTTGTTGAGAATCTTAGCATCCATATTCATCAGTGATATTTGTCTGAAATTCTCCTTTTTGGTAGGGTCTTTGCCTGGTTTGGGGATCAGGGTAATGCTGGCTTCATAGAAAGAGTCTGGAAGTTTTCCCTCTTCTTCAATTTTTTGAAACAGCTTCAGGAGAAAAGGTGTTATTTCTTCTTTGAAAGTTTGGTAGAATTCCCCAGGGAATCCGTCAGGTCCTGGGCTCAGGTTCTCTTCTTAATAGTAAAGACAGCGGCTGGGTTCCCTAGAGCCAAACATAATTAAGTTGGTGGTCTGGTGATGCAGCTGTCCTTGCTTAACCCTGTGAAAAAAGATTCCTAGTTACATGGTGTTTCCTGAGATGCTCATATCAATTCTGAGTACACATCCTATTGTCTCCACATGCAAGGAAGAACATTTTGATAGTCTCTTCCCTTAAAAATAAATCTAAGTGCCATGTTTAATCTTTAAGGTCCTGAAGTAGTCACATCTCATGTGATTTTTCCATTTCTGTACACCACTATCCTTCTTGCAGTCCTAAAATCCATTTTCTCCAAATTCCTTATGCAAATTTTGAACTCCCCAAATCACTCTGACTTCAGGTTCCCCCAGAAGTGCATTTACTTTTAATCCACCTAAGATACTAAGGCTTCAGGTGTAAAACAGATCTCTCCTGACTTTTGGGAAGGATAGGGGGCTTATGTGGCCACATATCCTACTCTGAGCCCAGGGAAGAGTCAGAAGTTGGATGGTGCTTTACTCTGCTTATTCAGCATGATTTTACCTACTGGAGAGGAACTTTAGTTTGTCGAGATGAGCAACAAGGACTTTGATTTATCCTCTCAACAAAACAACAACAAAACATTTACAAAATATACAAAATAATTGTTCTGAGGACACTGGACCTGAGATAATGGAGGGCAAGGATTCCAAAGAGATGGGAAACAAAAGAGTTGAGTCCTGTTTATTGGAGAAAGATTGTTACAACTTATTGGAGAGAGATTCCAAGCCATCTTGAAGGTAAGGTGAACTTGGGTGTAGCCTGGAAGTCTTCTATGGTGAGAAGAACATGGGAATCAGGGAATTCCAAGGTAGCCAGAGTTCACAGGGTAGAGTACTAGAGGAGAGAGAACTGTATAGAAAGAGAATTCCAAAGATCTACAGAGGGCCCCCTAAAGTATTCAGCAGATGGGTGCATGCATGTGTGGAAACCAACTAAAAATATTTGAGGAAACAAAAACAAAAGTAAGACTTACATAATTACATAATAATTTCTGGTTGGCTTTTCGGAATCATCAAAGTTGAGACCTATGTGCCACACAGACCCTTTTTCCCTCTTATCAACTAGTCTTTGGGTAGAATTGTCCCAGGGAGAGAGCAAAACCTTGGAGGTTATTGCTCCCTTTTGCCAAAGGTAATGCCCCTTTAAAGAACACAGCTGAATGTCCTGTGGTCATCATTGATACATTTTAGGGTGAAAGAGGAAGTCCTGGCCAACACAGTAAGTAAAGGAAGAAAGAAGAGTTCTAGGGAACATAGTAGAAATGGTTAAACTATGAGATACCACCTTACACCAATTAGAATGGCCGAAATTAACAAGACAGTAAACAACGTGTGTTGGAGAGGATGTGGAGAAAGGAGACCCTCTTGCACAGTTGGTGGGAATGCAAGCTGGTTCAGCCACTTTGCAAAATAGTGTGGAGATTCTTTAAGAAAGTAAAAATAGAGCTTCCCTATGACCCTGCAGTTGCACTACTGGGTATTTACCCCAAAGATACAGATGTAGTGAAAAGAAGGGCCAACTGTACCCCAATGTTCATAGCACCAATGGCCACAGTCGCCAAACTGTGGAAAGAAACAAGATGCCCTTCAACGGACGAATGGATAAGGAAGATGTGGTCCATATACACTAGGAGTATTATGCCTCCATCAGAAAGGATGAATACCCAACTTTTGTATTAACATGGACGGGACTGGAAGAGATTATGCTGAGTGAAATACATCAAGCAGAGAGAGTCAGTTATCATATGGTTTTGCTTATTTGTGGAGCATAAGAAACAACACAGAAGACATGGGGAGATGGAGAGAAGGCAGTTGAGGGAAATTGGAAGGGGAGATGAACCATGAGAGACTGTGGACTCTGAAAAACAATTTGAGGGTTTTGGAAGGGGAGGTTGGGTGAGCCTGGTGGTGGGTATTATGGAGGGCACGTATTGCATGGAGCCCTGGGTGTGGTGCATAAACAATGAATTCTGGAACATTGAAAATAAATTAAAAAAAATAAAAATTTTTAAAAAAGTATTTAAATGAAAACCTGATTAAATGTAGAGATAAACCATGTACATGGAAAGAACACATGAGCATTTTAAAGATGTCTTCTCCTAAAATGAATTCATAAAATCAAGGCAATTTCAAGAAACATTCCAGCAAAGATTTTCAGAGGACATTTGGTGCAGTTATTCTAAACTGTAAAGTGTATATGTATGGTAAAAGTTTCACCAAGTGGAAGAGAGTTTTAAAAAAAGATTTGTCACATCTTAATAGATATTAAAACATACTACAAACTCATTGCATATCTAATAGTTGTCCCTAGTGCAATGGCATGAGATATAATAAAGAGTTTATAACAGGTTCATGTGTTTAAGTTAAATTGATATGGGATAATATCATTTACATGTATATAACTTTAATATAAACATAGAAAAACGCAGATGAAAAATATGCAACAGATTGCTTATATAGTTATTTCTGGTGAGTGACATTTTGCTAGACTTTAAATGATATACAATATTATATAATTTGAATGTTAGAATGTCAGTGTATTATCAGAGGGAAGATTAAGAACTGCCGTTGGTGGGGTGTATTGTTCAGAGTGAGAATTCAAAGGATGAGTATCAGATTGGGGAGAAAAACTATCAGTTTACACAAGTAGAAAACAAATGTAAGAAGTCAGTGAGCTGAGGGACTCATTTAAAGGTCATTAGTTAGGAACTTGTGGAGAAAGAGTAAAAAATAAGTGTGGGAGAAGTGGGAACTACAAAGCAGCTCTTTCACTTTCTATCAGCTTGATTGTAGCATCCTTTTTGAATTTCAGTTTTGGCCATCAGTCTATTTTGGTGTTATCTTTGTACAGCCCTGTTGTGTTCCAGGTGTGTACTTCCCAGCACAAGTGAATAGAGCCATTATTGGATTCCCAGTAGAAACAGCTCATGACCTGCTTGCCAGCTGAGTGGTTATCTCTTTGTTCTCTTCATTGCATCTATTTTGGTTGGGTCAATCCTCCTGTACAATATAAAGCAACAGGAAGCTCCAGACTGCTAGAGTTACACCGATCCCAAACAAATTTATAAAGATCACCAGGAGACAAGTTTCTGCCATTTTCTAATGTAAGGTAGCTGCCAGGAGACTTATGTTTACAGGTGGATCATATGAGAAAATAAGAAAATTAAATAAATTATTTATTACCTAACTAAATTGTCTAAAATTAGTGGGAGATACTATGGGCTAAAAATTGCATCTCAAATTATTTCTCTCTTGAACATATTCTTTGCTTGAAGTCTAAGCCTTTCCTAAACTCCTCTCAGATGCATCCTTAATTTAAGTAACTATACTGTATGTATCTTCTCCTATAATTGTTATTACTTTATGTATATGCATTTATTTTTCAGTGGAGTCTTATTGCTGGGAAAATGAAATATTTGAGTACTTAGATCAGCCTGTACTCAGAACTTAAACTTTTTTGCTTAAAATCTCCAATTTTGACTCATTTTATTTTTGTGGTTGATGTATATCTAATATATAGACTTGAAACATCTACTTTTGGCTATCACCTTCGACCTTCAGGCTCAAATTTTCAACTATCCTTAGTACAGTCACAATTGTTGAATATCTAGTGTCGCAAGCCATTGGCGGAATCCTCTTCATACTATCACTCATTCTTTCCTTGTTCTGATTTTATTTTTTGTCTATCCCTTCTATAGCCCATCATTTAAGTACATTTTTTAAAATAATCTAAACTCCTTCAGTCTTTCCCTCCATTGTAGTTGCTTGAAAAACCCCAAACTCTGTTTAAATCTAAATATCTGTCTCCTCTGTGAAAGATTGACATTTACTAGGAAAAAAAAATAAACTTACTGATTTCATGTTAATTAATTAATTAAATATTTTATATATTTATTTGAGAGAGAGAGAGAGAGAGCACAAGCAGGGGCTGCAGAGGGGCAGAAGAGAAAGAAGAAGAAGACTCTCCAACTAAGCAGGGGCTCCATCCTGGAACTCTGGGATCATGCCCTGAGCTGAAGGCAGACTCTAACTGACTGAGCCATCCAGGCACCCACATTACACTTATTATTACAAACTTCAGATGTACACTCAAAAATACCCAGAAATCTTAATGTGTGATGTCATTACAGTAAATGAGCCCATATCCACCAAGTTGTCCAAGATAGAATCCTAAGATTCATATTTGACTTCTAATTGAATAACTCATTTCTCATTTGTAATTCATCATTATATTGATTTGACTATTATTCCAAAATTTGTTCATTCAAAGTCATTTCCTCTGCCACCAATCTGGTCCATGCCACCACCATCTCTTGCCTGGATCAGATAATAGTCTGTCTGCCTTTTCTGTTTCTACCTTTGTTTTCCTTCCTATTCATACCTCTCTTTGTTAAGACCTTTTTGATCTTCCTTACCTAACCTAATGCTCCCTTAGTAATGTTTCATGATGGTACATGAGAGGATTTTGTATATTTTCTTTTTGTATAATTACCAAAACTTTTAGCATTTATTTGTTTTATAATTTTGTCTGTATTACCAAAAGAATACCTTTTAAAAATATTTAATTAAAAAGTACTGGTATATCACAACATTGTATCAAAAACCAATGATGTACTGTACCTTGGCTACTTGAATTTATATAAAAAAATAATGTGTGTACATGATTCAAAATTTTGAAAATTAAAAAAGGGTTCATTAAAAGTAATTCATTACCTGTTTCAATTAGTATATATCTGATTTCATGTAGTAGGAACTCCAAGAATGGGGACTAACAAATTCAAAAATTCTTTTCCTTTCATATAGAAGAGTTTCAGAGGTGAACATCTAAGGCTGAAACCAGAGCTTCATCAGTTTCTCTCTACCTTCATTATCATACTTAAAAACTGACTTTTGTCCTCAAAGTTGCTGATGGTTTAAGCTAGAAATTCAGGTGTCAATCCCATGCCTGTTCCATGAGAAAAGAGTGAGGGTTAATGACCTTCATTTCTCAACTGATTTAGTTCACCTTAGAGTCTTTTTGGAAACCCCACCAAATGATATCTATTAGTATTCAGAATCTGAGAGGTATAATATTTTGGCAGTATAGGTGGGCACCCAAATAAAATTGTGGTTTTTGTTAATAAGGAAGAATGGGGGCATTGGGTACACAACCAGCAATCTCTAAGATACCATTCTATTCTATCTGCCAGGCACAGAATTTTCTTTCCTGGAAGCAACTTCTCTTATAGGTTTCTATATCCTTCCAGACGTAATTTGATTTTACATAAGAATATATATAATAACATATATATATATATATATATATATATATATACTTATTTATGTGTATTCTTTGTATAGCATTAAAATAATGTGTGGCATTCTATGCACTGTTTTTGCCTCTTGCTTCTTTGCTGAACAATATATATTAGAAATTATTCAAATAAGTACATTTAGAGATGCCTGTTTTCTTTTAACAACCGCAGAAGTAGAATGAGCTCTTGGAGAATAGGAACCATGTTTGCCTTATTTGCCATTGTATACAGTGCCTAATACAGTTTGTGGGGCATAGGTGGTAGTATTTGTTTAATGGATGGGTCCCGCCAATAGCAAATGCCAGGGCTAGTATTCAAATCTGCTTGTGATTTGAATGGTTTTATTCTCATGACCTTATCTACAACCTTGATATGTTAGGTGACAGATTTCCTTGTATTGAACTCTCTTTGCATTTTTCAAAAGATAAATATATTTGTCAGTTAAAAAACAGTTTCCTAAACTCAACTTGCTAGGATTTTGTTTAGGATATCAATACCTATGGTCACATTTATCAGTAAATAGAAGGGTCATTTAGAACACAGACATTGGAATCAGATTGACATGGCTATGAATGTAGGCTAATTTTAGTGAGTTTGGGACAAGGTTTTATCTTTCTATTTATCCCCTACACAGTGGGATAATAGTTCCTACTTAAAGGAGTTGCACAGTCATATCTAAGGGAGATGATTCAATGAGAAAAAATGTAAACGAACTTAAGTAGTTTAAGTTACTCAGAAGGGTCACTCAAAACTTTATAATTACTATTACAATAAAGGAGGTCTCTTTTCCTACACATTTGACCATGTTTTGCATGTCAGGTTTGTGCACCAGATCATTGGCTTCTAGCTTCTGGGCAAGTTCTTACCTTAGCTTCAAATCACTTCATTCTTTACCTCCCAACTCCCTTCCTTCAGGAGCACCATAAGATAGTTCCCAAAGGACTCAGCTCTTCATCCCCTATGTCTGCTTTCCCAAGCCACCTTTCCCCATATGGGTCCAAAAAAGGGAAGATAGAAGAGGAATAGGAGCTCATAAAACTCTTCAGACTTATTCATTAAAGTCCCAGCATGGTTACTAGCACAGCTGATACATCATAAAGGACTCATCCTTTGACATCTTCTGTAAGTTCCAGGGTCAAGGGAGGGTAGGTAGCACAGACTGAATTGGATCTAGATGGGAAGAATGACAAGGCAGGCAGAGATCTTTTCTAACAGGCAACCCTAATTGACAGGGAGAAAGGCAATGAATGAGGAGGTGGCAGATGTGATGCCTCTGGATGCATTAGCATCCAGAAATCCCTAAGCACCTCTGTGAGGAGCATGCTAGGTTTTCTTTCTTTCCTCTGCCTTTCTAAAAGAGGATCCCATTTCCTTGCTTGGTTAGGAGACCTAGTGCTTATAGAGAATTAGACTTAATCTTGTCTGACCAGGAAGAATAAAAGGAGATCTATAAATCCTACAGTGGAATAGGGGGTGTCAGTATGCTGAGTTTAGTATGTCACTAGATACCTGGCACAGAGATTCAGGAAAAAAATGTTGATGAAGAATCTTCTCCCCCAAACTTTGTTTCAGTAGAGCAATTTAAACTGCAGAGAGATAACTTTCTTTAGACTGATAGAAAGCTGTCTTTCATATTCAAGCAGGCTCCATTTCTCCGATTTCTCTCTGATGGTCCTAGTTTTGCCCTTTCCCCCAAGATAGCCCTTCCTATATTTTGAAGTTATTACTAATGTTCTTGTTTTTGGCAGTCCACACATCTGTAATTTGTAGATTTTTATCATCCTGTAACTTTTATCATCCTGTAACTCATATGACTTAATACAATGTACTGAATTGGATAGGATACTCCAGGTGAAGTAACCAGAATAGGGTTGAGAAAGATTCTCAGCTACATTGCTCTTGAGATTGTATGTTTATGAAATAAATTTATACACACACACACACACACACACATACACACACACATAACATTTAGAAGAATGCCTGGTACATGCTAGACACTTGGTATATTTCAGCTAATATTGTCAATCCAGTTTTAGAGACCCAAATCAATGTTTACTCTATGTGCCACATCATTGACTTATGTTCATATGTGCACTTCTACCTTTCAGGATGTCTAGGAATCTGTTCTTTTATCCTTCTCTCCTGTTCCAGATTTCTTACTCCCTCCCCCTGCCCTGTTCTCCAGTGTCAAGCTGTGAAGAAATGGCATTGAATAGATTCTGAGCTGAAGTGGTAACACTGGGTGGCTGGAGGCAAGTGTCCTGGGCTTGATGAGTTTCAGGCAACAGAGATTTGACTTTTCCACAAGTTAACGACCAATATGTGAAGAACAGAAGCAGATACATAGGAGAATTGATCAGTGAGTGTCCTTTGAGAAGAAGCATAAACAGTTATGAAGATTATATCAAACAATGCTTTAAGAGGAAAAAGTGCTAAAGAAGGTCATTCAACAGGGATGAGAAAATAGGATACAGTGAGGATAAGGGTCAAGGAGGAGAGGAAAGACTGGTGCAGGGAGATAGATTTTGTATGGATAAGTTGGTAATGACTAGACTGGAGGAAATTCAAGAAAATTCTAACCACCATTATTAGGAGCAATAGGGTTGTTTTGTGTTTGTATTAATTAGGACAAGGGCAAAAATTTTCTTAAGTCAGGGAACTAGCTCAGGGTTTTACCATTAACCAAGGAACAGGCTCTTGAGGAGGACCAGTAAACCGTGGCATAAAGAAGCCCCCAAGTTCCAACAGGCATTTTGTGCCCTGCCCTGCCCCCTCAGTGACCACCACTTGTAGTATTGATCAGGACTTCTCTCTCTTCCTCAGTGTCCCCTTCAACACATTGAAACTCTGGCTAACTCACCTCTCTCACTTTCCCTTCCTTGGAATTTTCCATCAATGTAGAACACCAAGGCTCCAGTAATTAAAAAATCTTTCAACAGATTTTTTTATTAAGAACCTGTGGGGTGTTAGAGAACGTTGGTGTGTATAAATGGAAAAGTGTACTTTGTCTTCAGATATTTCACAGGAGGGTGAAGAGAAACAAGGAAGTACAAAATCTATGTGTTAAGTGTGACAGAAAATAATAATAATAATAATAATAATAATAATAATAACTTTCTCAGTGAACTACTTCAGTTATCCTACTTTCCTTCTGAATTTTAACCTTTCCATAAACAAATAAGCATACTGCAGTATGTTTCATTCCTGTCTTGCTTTTTTCTTCACTTATGAACTTAAAATGAGGCTTTTTAGCTGTGTGTTCAATCCTCCCCATTTACATGTCCTCCCTTACTAACTTCGTCACCCTTTGTTCCGGTTTCTCTTGGCACCAGTCCAATGAATTACTCTTGTCCAGGTCCCTATAAAATTTAATGTCTATTCATATTCTCATGTTATTGAACTTCTGCTTAACTGACAAGTTGGCCATATACTCCTTGAAGTTTTCTCCCTCATTTTTCCTAGGTCACCATATTCTTCTGATTTTTTTCATACTCTTCCAGACCCATCATTTATGTCTCTTTTTTCTTTTTTCACCCTTTCAGTGTTGCTGTTTTCCAAGTTTCAGTCTCAGCCTTATGCTATTCCAACTACTTCAGCTATGTGCTAATGCTTTCTGAATTTGTATCTTAAACCAGAATCATTCTAAATTGTTCAAACTCCTCATTTCTGACAGTCCAAGATAAATTTCTACGTAAAGTGTAAACACCTCAGCCTTGACATAGACACACCAAACCTACTAATCCTCCTGTGTTTCACATCTTAGTGATTCTGTTTATTCAAACCAGAAAATTCTGGACTTCTCATCTACTGTCTCTTTCATAACTGTCTACATTACTACCAGCATATGATGTTTCTCCCTATCTTCAGTGCTCAGACTTTGTTCATACAACACTTCTCATCTGGGCAATTGTGGCTTCCATTATTTTTGCTTCTGTTCTGTCTCCTTACTCAAATCCAAAGTGATCCTCCCGTAGCCCATACTTAGTCACCTCTCTCCCCTAATGAAAGTATTTCTGTCTTCTCTTTATATATAAGATTAATTCTAAAATTTTTAACATAGAAAAGGTCCTTCATGATCTGGCTTTCTCTTATTTTTCAACTTTGTTTTCTGCTCTTTCTTTCAATTCCTCACCCTCTTGGCTCCAGTCAAATTAAATATTTCACAGAGTTTCCCTCTGAAGTTTTTCTCCAAGTTATTTCCATGCTTTTACATAACCCATTTCATGTATCTGAAAAGTAGTACCCACAGTTTTTGTGCACATATGTCTTCTACATTCATCAAAATCAGCCCAAGTGTTAGTAACTCTGGAAAGTCTTCCCTTTTCTTCTCAGGCTGATTTTGGAAATTTTATTCCATGCCCCTCTATCATTCTGCTTGTAAAACAATTTATTATACAAATATTGTTGTGCACCTCTTCATGTCAAGCACTGTGCCAGTTGGTGAGCCTGGTCCCTATTATCATGGCATGAAATGTTTAAATGGACTTGGGAGAAGGAGTATATAATTACATTATTACACACATACAAACTGTGAGGGTGGGACAATGTGCTATGAGAACATAAAATAGAAGATCTCAATCTTGGCTGGAGAGGGTTAGAGAAAACTGCTCAGAGAAGGGAATATTTGAACTGAGATGAATAGGATGAATAGAAAGTAAGTGGATGTGGAAGTATAAGTAGAAGCATGGGAGCACAGTCTTCCAAGAGAAATGGGAGCAGAAAGTTCATATTGTATTTGAGGATCTGAAAAGAGGACGGTGTGGCTGGAGCTTTGGGAGCAAGAGAGAGAGAGAGAGAGGTGTCAGATGAGACTGGAAAATGGGGAAGGAGGCAAATGATATATGACCTAGTATTCATTCACTCATTTACTTATTTATTAAATAATTAATTAAATTAACTATGAACACCTATAAAGGAATCTACCTATACACTGTACGTGTAGTGTGAAAAACACCAGCAGACATTGTTTCTTCTCTCATGAACTTGTGATTTAATAAAGTTAAGGATTTTGTTTTTATGCCTATTAACGATGAGAAGTCAATGGGATATTTTAAGCAAATGAGTGTCAAGATTCTATGTGTATTTTAAAATTTTTCTCTGACTTCAGTGTAGAGAATAGTTTTATAATGAAACCTAGAACACAGTAAATTTCACTTGAGAGACTGGTACTGTAGTCTTGGCTGGTGACGGTGGTGATGGAGAAATAAGTGGACCCACTAGCTAATTTAAAAGGAAAATTTGATTGATTTTCTTGGTGGGTTTGTGATGGGTGGTACTGGTGAAGGATATGTTCAAGGCAGTTTCTAGCCTTTGACTTGTGAGATAGTCCAGATGCATATGCTATTCACTGAGACAGGAGATGCTAGAAAACCAGGCTTGGGAGACAAATGGTAACTTAATTTTAAACCTGGTGAGTTTTGGTGAAAGACCCAAGTTGATATGTCAAGTAGGCATTTAAGAAGGTTTAGGCAAGAGATATAATTTAGTAATCATCAACATGGAGATGGTAACTGAGCATATGGACAAGGAAGTGGAAGACAGAGCAGAGCAGATTAGCACAGAGGAGAGAAGAAAATCAAAGAGAACCCAGGACTGAACCTTGAAACTCATACCAGGGTGGTGGATGAAAAAAACACATAAGAGGGTGCCTGGGTTGCTCAGTGGGTTAAGCCTCTGCCTTCGGCTTGAGTCATGGTCTCGAGGTCCTGGGATCGAGTCCTGCATCAGGTTCTCTGCTCAGCCGGGAGCCTGCTTTCCCCCCTCTCTCTGCCTGCCTCATTGCCTATTTGTGATCTCTTTCTCTGTGTCAAATAAATAAAACCTTAAAAAAAAGCACATAAGAGAAAATGAGGAGACCAGGAGGTATGAGAGAAACCAGGAGATTGTGATGCAAACCAAACCAAATAGAGTGTGTCAGAAAGAGGATCTGATTGGTTGCTTCAGCAAGATTTTTTTTTTTTTTTTAAGAGGCATTTTGTGGGTCTATAGGAGGAGGCCATGCCAGGAGCTGTGGAATGGATGTGAGGTGAGGACTGGAGACAATGAGTGTGGCAGTGCTTGTGAGAAGTTTGTGTGTGAAGGGAGGGGAAGAGAGAAATAGTTGGAAGGAAAGAAAGAGGCTTTTAAAGATGAAAGATACTGGAGAATTTATGAAAGACAAGGCAGATCCAATGAAGAAGGAAATATGACTCCAAGTTAGGGAACTAGAACAAATAATTGATAGTGTAACTTCCAGGCTAAGAGGGCTACAATTCAGTGTAGGAGGTGGAAGGTTTGACATTTCAGGCTGGGTAGACTCTCAGTGGGAGGAAAGAAGGCAAGGGTGGGAGAAAGTACAAGTAGGTTATTAAGTTTTAACTTGGGAAGTTGAAGAAAATATCACTAGATACCTCTTTTCTCTGCAAGGTAGTGTTTGATGCCATCTTCCAAGAGAGTTTGAAAAGAATGAAGAAGGCTTTTGAAAAAGGCTTTGGAAGAAGGGACAGTTGATCAGGCAAGCTTTGTAGGATGGACAGGCAGCATTGAGGGCTCATTTGAAGTTGGTAACTATAAATTTATAGCTTTTACTAAAACTTATAGCTTTTTACTAAAACTTATTCTAAGAACACTTGGTATGACTAGGTACAGTTCCTGGAAAGTGAATGGTTGTATTCAAATAGGATTGGAATTTTAGCAAAGGACGGTTTAATCAATTTTGTATTCTATTTTCTTCTAATATACCATGAGTTTGGGGAAGGGATATAACAAAATTATAAATCAAAAATTATATTGGATAAGTAGGTGACTACCTAATTAAATGTTTCCCAACCCACATCAATGTCAATAATTATCTCAAAAACACCTATTAAAGACCCTTCTCATGCCTCCTTCATCTTAGTACTGGATAGTTGTAAAAACTAGGTGTGTTTTGGCCTATATTGTTAGCATTTTATTTTCCTCACTGGTACCATGCTGACATAATTTGTTGCACATTTTTAATGTTGTGAGGTTATTCCCTAGGATTATCTACCTATAAAATCTCAGTTTTTAAACTGATTCATTATTCCTTCATTGACCATAGCTTTATTTTTCAAATCTCACCAGTCTGTCTTTATGATATTGACTGAGATTTGCCTTTTGGGATGAGTGTCCTATATATCATTAGCTTCCTAAAGAGTGAGAGGCACACTTTAAAAAAAAATTTTTTTTGGTTTTATTTATTTTTTTCATTGTTCCAAGATTCATTGTTAATGCACCACACCCAGTGCTCCATGCGATACGAGCCCTCCATAATACGCATCACCAGGCTCACCCAACTTCCCAACCCCCACCCCTTCAAAACTCTCAGACTGTTTTTCAGAGACCATAGTTTCTCAGGTTCATCTCCCCCTCCAATTTCCCCCAACTCCGTTCTCCTCTCCATCTCCCCATGTCCTCGTTATTTCTTATGCTCCACAAATAAGTGAGAGCATATGATAATTGACTCTCTCTGCTTGACTTACTTCACTCAGCATAATCTCTTCCAGTCCCATCCATGTTGATACAAAAGTTGGGTATTCATCCTTTCTGAAGGAGGCATAATACTCCATAGTGTATATGGACCACATCTTTCTTATCCATTCGTCCGTTGAAGGGCATCTTGGTTCTTTCCACAGTTTGGCGACTGTGGCCATTGGTGCTATAAACATTGGGGTACAGATGGCCCTTCTTTTCACTACATCTGTATCTTTGGGGTAAATACCCAGTAGTGCAATTGGAGGGTCATAGGGAAGCTCTATTTTTAATTTCTTGAGGAATCTCCACACTGTTCTCCAAAGAGGCTGCACCAACTTGCATTCCCACCAACAGTGTAAGAGGGTTCCCCTTTCTCCACATCCCCTCCAACACACGTTGTTTCCTGTCTTGTTAATTTTGGCCATTCTAACTTGTGTAAGGTGTTATCTCAATGTGGTTTCTGATCTCAACGGGAAGGCTGCAAGCTTTTTCCCATTGAGGATGATATTTGCTGTGGGTCTTTCATAGATAGATTTTATGAAGTTCAGGAATATTCCCTCTATCCCTATACTTTGAAGCATTTTAATTAGGAACAGATGCTGAATTTTGTCAAATGCTTTTTCTGCATCAATTGAGAGGACCACGTGGTTCTTCTCTCTTCTCTTATTGATTTGTTCTATCACATTGATTGATTTGCGAATGTTGAACCACCCTTGTAGCCCAGGAATGAATACCACCTGGTCATGGTGGATAATCTTTTTAAAGTGCTGTTGGATCCTGTTTGCTAGGATCTTGTTGAGAATCTTAGCATCCACATTCATCAGTGATATTTGTCTGAAATTCTCCTTTTTGGTAGGGTCTTTGCCTGGTTTGGGGATCAGGGTAATGCTGGCTTCACAGAAAGAGTCTGGAAGTTTTCCTTCTGCTTCAATTTTTTGAAACAGCTTCAGGAGAATTGGTGTTATTTCTTCTTGGAAAGTTTGATAGGATTCCCCAGGGAATCTGTCAGGTCCTGGGCTCTTGTTTTTTTGGGAGGTTTTTGATCACTGCTTCAATCTCATTACTAGATATCGGTCTACTCAGGTTGTCAATTTCTTCCTGGTTCAATTTTGGGAGTTTATAGTTTTCTAGGAATGCATCCATTTCATCTAGGTTGCTTAGCTTATTGGCATATAACTGTTGATAATAACTTCTGATGATTGTTTCTACTTCCTTGGTGTTAGTTGTGATATCTCCCTTTTCATTCATAATTCTATTAATTTGGGCTTTCTCTTTTTTCTTTTGGATTAGTGTGGCCAATGGTTTATTGATCTTATTGATTCTTTCAAAAAACCAGCTTCTAGTTTCATTGATATGTTCTACTGTATCTCTGGTTTCTACCTCATTGATCTCTGCTCTAATCTTGATTATTTCCCTTCTTATGTGTGGAGTTGGTTTGATTTGTTGTTGGTTCTCCAGCTCTTTAAGGTGTAGAGACAGCTGGTGTATTCTGGATTTTTCAATTTTTTGAGGGAGGTATGTATTTCCCCCTTAGGACCACCTTTACTGTATCCCATAGGTTTTGGACCGAAGTGTCTTCATTTTCATTGGTTTCCATGAATTGTTTAAGTTCTTCTTTGATTTCCTGGTTGATCAATGTGGTTTTGATTTGAATCTCCCTGATAGCTAATGATGATGAAAATTTTTTCATGTGTCTGTTAGCCATTTGTACGTCTTTGGAGAAGTGTCTGTTCATGTCTTCTGCCCTTTTTTTGACGTGATTATCTGTTTTGTGTGTGTTGAGTTTGAGTAGTTGTTTATAGATCTTAGCACTTGTCTGTAGTGTCATTATAGATATAGGTATATAGATATCAGCCCTTTGTCTGTAGTGTCATTTGAGAAGATCTTCTTCCAGTCCATGGATTGGAGAGGTATACTTTTGAAGCAAACTAAAAAAAAAAAAAAAAAAAAAAAAAAAAAAAAAAAAAAAAAATTGCCTCTTGTATTTGTTCATACAAATAGTCAAAAGGAGCCTCAAGATTCATTCCATGGCCTTACCCAGCAACTACTCCACTGCTCCAATCTCTGAATTCCTCCTCATCTGCTTCCCCAACTACCAGAGTTGGCAGCACTGGCTGTCCCTGCCCCTCAGCCTCTTCTTCCTCCTGGCCATGGGGGCCAATGCCACTCTGCTGATCACCCTCTGGCTGGAGGCCTCTCTGCATGAGCCCATGTACTACCTGCTCAGCCTCCTCTCCCTGCTGGACATCGTGCTCTGCCTGACAGTCATCCCCAAGGTCCTGGCCATCTTCTGGTTTGATCTCAGGTCCATTAGCTTCTCAGCCTGCTTTCTCCAAATGTTCATTATGAACAGTTTCCTCCCCATGGAGTCCTGCACATTCATGGTTATGGCCTATGACAGCTATGTGGCCATCTGCTACCCATTGCGATACCGATCCATCATCACTGACCAATTTGTGGCCAAGGCTAGTGTCTTCATTTTCACTCGAAATGCCCTTCCCACTGCACCTATTCCTATTCTCACCACCCGGCTCCATTACTGTGGGAAAAACGTCATTGAGAACTGCATCTGTGCCAACTTGTCTGTGTCCAGGCTCTCCTGTGACAATTTCACCCTTAACAGAATCTATCAGTTTGTGGCTGGTTGAACTTTACTGGGCTCAGATTTCATCCTCATCTTCCTCTCCTACACCTTCATCCTAAGAACTGTGCTTAGGTTCAAGGCTGAAGGGGCTGCTGTCAAAGCCCTGAGCACATGTGGCTCTCACTTCATCCTCATCCTGTTCTTCAGCACCATCCTGCTGGTTGTTGTGTTGACAAATATGGCCAGAAAGAGGGTCCCCATGGACATCCTCATCTTGCTCAATGTCCTTCATCACCTCATACCTCCAGCCTTGAACCCTATTGTATATGGTGTTTGGACCAAAGAGATAAAACAAGGAATTAAGAAATTGCTGTGGAGAGGGATGTAAATACATAAAATAGATCTCTAATTCCTTTTCTTCGTTCTCCTCAGTGATTTTTCTAGGCCATGAATTGGACAAAACCTTGGTGAGTATTTATTATACACTCTGAAGCTCACTTCTTAATTGACCCAGATTTCTTCCTTTATTCTCCTCGCCTGGTTTGGGTGAAGGTAGACAAGAGGAAGAAACATATTCTTGAGTAACTACTTTGAGCCTAGGCAACTTTATTTAAGTAAATTTAATCTTTCACAACATTTCTGTAGGTCTTATTATTTCCATTTTACAGAGTAGGGGAAAAAAGATGCTTTTCAAGGTGAAAAATGCCAAGAATCACATTCTCTGGGTAGTGGCAGAGATCGAAATCCAGAGTCCAGAGTGTGGGTCCTACAAAAATGCCCCTTGAAGTGCAATTGATGCTGGATACCAGGCCTCTATCTCCTTTGCTTGTGTTTTGTCATTCTGGATATCTATTTCCTGCATATACCTACTTCCTTGAGAACTAGCAGTTTCTCAGAGAAGGCACAGTCCTGTCTGAGAAAGCATCTGCAGATCTATAGAAGAACATTTATAGTAATATACAGCAATTCCAGCTTCCTGTTCTAGCCTACACAGTATCACAACTTTTAATGAGTTTTAGAAAGGAGGATAGGTTGAGAGAGAGAGGTGGGGAGAAAAGCCATTTCCAGAAAATGGGGAAACTGACTAGGACAGTGGGTTAGTCACTTCCCCTAAATGTTAAAGCTCCATATCCACTGAATTGAAAATCAGGTCTTCTTTGATCTGTTGACTCTGCTCAAGAGCTTAGGTGAAGGTGAGAAGACACAGCAAAGGGTCAGGTTTTGGATAATAGTGAGTCTAGTCAGAAGAAGAGCAAAGAGATAGCACTGGTTATTTTCAGAGATTTAATGTAAGCAAATGGTTTAATTGATGTTGGAAACTTGAAACTAAAACAGGGAATGCTGAAGTAATTGCAGAGGTAGCACCTGTGGGAAGAATCTTCCACTTGGGAAGAATTTGGTCATTGGACCTTAGAAGGTTGAAGATAGGTCTATTGGACTGTGTCTCACAGTTCTGAGGAGGGTGCTACCTTCAACTGGTACTGCTCACAGGAGCTCAGAGGAGGTCCCTTCAGAGCTGGGACTGAAATCTCTGAGGGCGGGACTCTGTCCTGCTGTTGCTGGTACCTCAGAGGAAGTTTGGTGAGGCTGATTGGATCCTGGGAGTTCCAAACCCAAACCTAAATCAAACTTAAACCTGACCAACCAACAAATCCTGGAGACTAGAATAAACTCCACTGCCAGATGAAGAGTCATTGCTCAGGGGTACTGACGAGACAGGGATAGGAAGAAGCAAGTATTCCCTGGCCTGCTTTAGGCTTCCAGTCTTTTCTTGCTGTTCTCTGGGGGTGGAAACTAAAAGGGAGCCAGCTGACAAAGAAGAGTCCCAGAGTCCAAGTCCCAGCATCCTAAAGCAGATCTCTGGATGTTGGGTCTGGGGCTGAGAGACAAGAGTTAATGACCGTGAGTCTCCTGTTAGTTTTGAGTCTGAGGGCTTGTGACCACACCAGGGACAATTGAGGCAGCACCCTGCACTGTACACCAGCTCCCAGGGACTGGACACAGACTCAAGTCCTCCCGTGTGGGTATGCAAAGAGACATGGCATCATAACATGCTGTCACAGGGGCAGCTTTCACAGCTGTTGCAGAGTCTGGAGTTAGCTCTGAGCAGGAACAGAGAATGAGCACATCACCCTGCAGGGATTCCTCAGAGTAACTGCAGCTCAGGGCTGCCTTGGGCTCCAGGGCAGACTCTCCCAAAGCTACACTCAGTAACAGCAGAAAAGGAAAATGACATCCATTTGCCTACAAGAAGAGGCTCTTACTACCCTCCAGCTTAGCTCTCCTTTCCTCAAGCAGAGCCATAAGTGTGATTCAGCATTTGTCATTTTCCACAAGAGACTTCTCTCACAGGGCTCCCCTCCATCTCACAGCTGCTGGAAGAGTTTATCCACTACGGCCTTCCTCCTGTCCCTCAGAGGCCAGAAGGGCCAACTTCAACACTGATGACCTAAAATGATACAAATAATCTCAACGTCCTTGCATACTGATAACAGTGATAGTAATGACAATGAATAGGAAAGCTCAAATGTTTTAAGCACTTGCAATATACTAGCATCTGTACACGATAACATTAATTTTCATAAGACCCTTGTGTGGATTATAAAAATTAGTTTTGAAAACATCTAATAGAAAGGATGCAGTTCCTAGGAATAGGATACATATTGATAGGTGTTATCGCCCAGAATTTGGTCCGCTCCATTGGTCTCTCTAGGAGTGCTTTCTCCACCTCTGCTATGCTTCTCCCAGGTGCAAATCCAGAAGGGACTCAAAGAGGAATCCAGTTAGTTGGTCATATTCAGATCTTAATTCCTGCGCTAGGCTTCTCTAGATCAGTGCAAATAGCCACCATATTTATAAGACTCAATTATATTTTTATATTTTATAAATATATTTCAAGTCGTCATGGGGGCGTATTGGGAAATGTTTTCAATTAGCATTAATTGTGCCTCAGATAAACCTCATTGGCTACGATACTGCCACTACGCAAAGCTTATATTTTATATATATAAAATATAAATATAAATGTGTATATATTTATATTATATATATATATATATATAATTATATAATCCAATAATTATATTGACTAAAACTGGGTGTACACAGTTCTAGAAACTACAGCTTGTGCTAGGGATTTGTAAGGGATGTAGGGGCCAGCACACCTGTTGTCATCCCTCAGAGTGATGAGCATAGCTTCTGGCATATCAGGGGGCTCAGCAAACATCCCCTTGCTTATGAAATTGAAGCGACTAAGAGAAGAGTTAACCAATAGTGTCTACAATGCATCTTTCATTCCAAGTAGTAGAGCCCTAAGTATAAGAACAGATATGACATGTACTTGAGGCTGACTCTGAACTTTGGTCTTTAGGAGACAGGTTAAGAGGAAAATAGTTTCGCACAGAATTGTCAAGCCCAGTGTAGGTGGCTCAAGGATCTTGTCACTGTGGTTCTAAGATTTGAGGTGAGTCCTCCTATAGATAAAGGGGTTGGAGGGACAGATTTACCCAAAGTGCCAGATCTTTTATTTTTTTAAATTTTATTTTTTATAAACATATAATATATTTTTATCCCCAGGGGTACAGGTCTGTGAATCGCCAGGTTTACACACTTCACAGCACTCACCATAGCACATACCCTCCCCAATGTCCATAACCCCACCCCACCAAGCCCCCTCCCCCCATCAACCCTCAGTTTGTGAGATTGACAGTCACTTACGGTTTGTCTCCCTCCCAATCCCATCTTGCTTCATTTACTCCTCTCCTACCCCCTTAACCCCCCATGTTGCATCTCCTCTCCTTCATATCAGGGAGATCATATGATAGTTGTCTTTCTCCGATTGACTTATTTCGCTAAGCATGATACCCTCTAGTTCCATCCACCTCATCGCAAATGGCAAGATTTCATTTCTTTTGATGGCTGCATAGTATTCCATTGTGTATATATACCACATCTTCTTTATCCATCCGTCTGTTGATGGACATCTAGGTTCTTTCCATAGTTTGGCTTTTGTAGACATTGCTGCTATAAACATTCGGGTGCACGTGCCCCTTCGGATCACTATGTTTGTATCTTTAGGGTAAATACCCAGCAGTGCAAATGCTGTGTCATAGGGTAGTTCTATTTTCAACATTTTGAGGAACCTCCATGCTGTTTTCCAGAGTGGTTGCACCAGCTTGCATTCTCACCAACAGTGTAGGAGGGCTCCCCTTTCTCCGCATCCTTGCCAGCATCTGTCATTTCCTGACTTGTTAATTTTAGCCATTATGACTGGTGTGAGGTAATATCTCATTGTGGTTTTGATTTGTATTTCCCTGATGCCGAGTGATATGGAGCACTTTTTCATGTGTCTGTTGGCCATCTGGATGTCTTCTTTGCAGAAATGTCTGTTCATATCTTCTGCCCATTCTTGATTGGATTATTTGTTCTTTGGGTGTTGAGTTTGCTAAGTTCTGTATAGATTTTGGACACTTGCCCTTTATCTGATATGTCATTTTCAAATATCTTCTCCCATTCTGTCAGTTGTCTTTTGGTTTTGTTAACTGTTTCCTTTGCTGTGCAAAAGCTTTTGATCTTGATAAAATCCGAATAGTTCATTTTTGCCCTTGCTTCCCTTGCCTTTGGCGATGTTCCTAGGAAGATGTTGCTGCAGCTGAGGTCAAAGAGGTTGCTGCCTGTGTTCTCCTCAAGGATTTTGATGGATTCCTTTCTCACATTGAGGTCCTTCATCCATTTTGAGTCTATTTTCATGTGTGGTGTAAGGAAATGATCCAATTTCATTTTTCTGCATGTGGCTGTCCAATTTTCCCAACACCATTTATTGAAGAGGCTGTCTTTTTTCCATTGGACATTCTTTCCTGCTTTGTTGAAGATTAGTTAACCATAGAGTTGAGGGTCTATTTCTGGGCTCTCTATTCTGTTCCATTGATCTATGTGTCTGTTGTTGTGCCAGTACCATGCTGTCTTGATGATGACAGCTTTGTAACAGAGCTTGAAGTCCGGAATTGTGATGCCACCAACTTTGGCTTTCTTTTTCAATATTCCTTTGGCTATTCGCGGTCTTTTCTGGTTCCATATAAATTTTAGGATTATTTGTTCCATTTCTTTGAAAAAAAATGGATGGTACTTTGATAGGAATTGCATTAAATGTGTAGATTGCTTTAGGTAGCATAGAGATTTTCACAATATTTATTCTTCCAATCCAGGAGCATGGAACATTTTTCCATTTCTTTGTGTCTTCCTCAATTTCTTTCATGAGTACTTTATAGTTTTCTGAGTATAGATTCTTAGCCTCTTTGGTTAGGTTTATTCCTAGGTATCTTATAGTTTTGGGTGCAACTGTAAATGGGATGGACTCCTTAATTTCTCTTTCTTCTGTCTTGTTGTTGGTGTAGAGAAATGCAACTGATTTCTGTGCATTGATTTTATATCCTGACACGTTACTGAATTCCTGTACAAGTTCTAGCAGTTTTGGAGTGGAGTCTTTTGGATTTTCCACATATAGTATCGTATCATCCACGAAGAGTGATATTTTGACTTCTTCTTTGCTGATTTGGATGCCTTTAATTTCTTTCTGTTGTCTGATTGCTGAGGCTAGGACTTCTAGTACTATGTTGAATAGCAGTGGTGATAACGGACAACCCTGCTGTGTTCCTGACCTTAGCGGAAAAGCTTTCAGTTTTTCTCCACTGAGAATGATATTTGCGGTGGGTTTTTCATAGATGGCTTTGATAATATTGAGGTATGTACCCTCTATCCCAAATCTTTGAGTAGTTTTGATCAGGAAGGGATGCTGTACTTTCTCAAATGCTTTTTCAGCATCTATTGAGAGTATCATATGGTTCCTGTTCTTTCTTTTATTAATGTGTTGTATCACATTGATTGATTTGAGGAACCTTGCAGCTCTGGAATAAATCCCACTTGGTCGTGGTGAATAATCCTTTTAATGTACTGTTGAATCCTATTGGCTAGTATTTTGGTGAGAATTTTTGCATCTGTGTTCATCAGGGATATTGGTCTGCAATTCTCTTTTTTTATGGGATCCTTGTCTGGTGTGGCGATCAAGTTGATGCTGGCCTTATAAAATGAGTTTGGAAGTTTTCCTTCCATTTCTATTTTTTGGAACAGTTTGAGGAGAATAGGAATTAGTTCTTCTTTAAATGTTTGGTAGAATTCCCCCGGGAAGCCGTCTGGCCCTGGGCTTTTGTTTGTTTGGAGATTTTTGATGACTGTTTCAATCTCCTTACTGGATATGGGTCTGTTCAGGCTTTCTATTTTTTCCTGGTTCAGTTGTGGTAGTTTATATGTCTCTAGGAATGCATCCATTTCTTCCAGATTGTCAAATTTGTTGGCATAGAGTTGCTATAGTATGTTCTTATAATTGTCTGTGTTTCTTTGGTGTTAGTTGTGATCTCTCCTCTTTCATTCATGATTTTATTTATTTGGGTTCTTTCTCTTTTCTTTTCTTTCTTTTTTTAATTTTATTTTTTATAAACATATAATATATTTTTCCCCCCAGGGGTATAGGTCTGTGAATCTTTTTGAGAAGTCTGGCCAGGGGTTTATCAATCTTATTAATTCTTTCAAAGAACCAGCTCCTAGTTTCGTTGATTTGTTCTATTGTTTTTTTGGTTTCTATTTCATTGATTTCTGCTCTGATCTTTATGATTTCTCTTCTCCTGCTGGGTTTAGGGTTTCTTTCTTGTTTTTTCACCAGCTCCTTTAGGTGTAGGATTAGGTTGTGTACCTGAGACCTTTCTTGTTTCTTGAGAAAGGCTTGTACTGCTATATATTTTCCTCTCAGGACTGCCTTTGTTGTGTCCCACAGATTTTGAACCATTGTGTTTTCATTATCATTTGTTTCCATGAATTTTTTCAATTCTTCTTTAATTTCCTGGTTGACCCATTCATTCTTTAGAAGGATGCTGTTTAGTCTCCATGTATTTGTGTTCTTTCCAAATTTCCTCTTGCGATTGAGTTCTAGCTTCAGAGCATTGTGGTGTGAAAATATGCAGGGCATGATCCCAATCTTTTGATACCGGTTGAGACCTGATTTAGGACCGAGGATGTGATCTATTCTGGAGAATGTTCCATGTGCACTAGAGAAGAATGTGTATTCTGTTGCTTTGGGATGAAATGTTCTGAATATATCTGTGATGTCCATCTGGTCCAGTGTGTCATTTAAGGCCTTTATTTCCTTGTTGATCTTTTGCTTGGATGATCTGTCCATTTCAGTGAGGGGAGTGTTAAAGTCCCCTACTATTATGTATTATTGTTGATGTGTTTCTTTGATTTTGTTATTAATTGGTTTATATAGTTGGCTGCTCCCAAGTTAGGGGCATAGATATTTAAAATTGTTAGATCTTCTTGTTGGACAGATCCTTTGAGTATGATATAGTGTCCTTCTTCATCTCTTATTATAGTCTTTGGCTTAAAATCTAATTGATCTGATATAAGGATTGCCACTCCTGCTTTCTTCTGATGTCCATTAGCATGGTAAATTCTTTTCCACCCCCTCACTTTAAATCTGAAGGTGTCTTCGGGTTTAAAATGCGTTTCTTGTAGGCAACATATAGATGGGTTTTGTTTTTTTATCCATTCTGATACCCTGTATCTTTTAATTGGGGCATTTAGCCCTTTAACATTCAGGGTAACTATTGGGAGATATGAATTTAGTGTCATTGTATTGCCTGTAAGGTGACTGCTATTGTATATTGTTTCTGTTCCTTTCTGATCTACTACTTTTAGGCTCTCTCTTTGCTTAGAGGACCCCTTTCAATATTTCCTGTAGAGCTGGCTTGGTGTTTGCAAATTCTTTCAGTTTTTGTTTGTCCTGGAAGCTTTTAATCTCTCCTTCTATTTTCAATGATAGCCTAGCTTGATATAGTATTCTTGGCTGCATGTTTTTCTCGTTTAGTGCTCTGAATATATCATGCCAGCTCTTTCTGGCCTGCCAGGTCTCTGTGGATAAGTCTGCTGCCAATCTCATATTTTTACCATTGTATGTTACAGACTTCTTCTCCCGGGCTGCTTTCAGGATTTTCTCTTTGTCACTAAGACTTGTAAATTTTACTATTAGGTGACAGGGTGTGGACCTATTCTTATTGATGTTGATTGGGGTTCTCTGAACCTCCTGGATTTTGATGCTTGTTCCCTTTGCCATATTGGGGAAATTCTCTCCAATAATTCTCTCCAATATACCTTCTGCTCCCCTCTCTCTTTCTTCTTCTTCTGGAATCCCAATTTTCTAATGTTGTTTCGTCTTATGGTGTCACTTATCTCTCGAATTCTGCCCTCGTGGTCCAGTAGTTGTTTGTTCCTCTTTTGCTCAGCTTCTTTATTCTCTGTCATTTGGTCTTCTATATCGCTAATTCTTTCTTCTGCCTCATTTATCCTAGCAGTGAGAGCCTCCATTTTTGATTGCACCTCATTAATAGCTTTTTTGATTTCAACTTGATTAGATTTTAGTTCTTTTATTTCTCCAGAAAGGGCTTTTATATCTCCTGAGAGGGTTTCTCTAATATCTTCCATGCCTTTTTCAAGCCCAGGTAGAACCTTCAGAATCGTCATTCTGAACTCTAGATCTGACATATTACCAATGTCTGTATTGATTAGGTCCCTAGCCTTTGGTACTGCCTCTTGTTTTTTTTGTGGTGAATTTTCCCGCCTTTTCATTTTGTCCAGATAAGAGTATATGAAGGAGCAAGTAAAATACTAAAAGGGTGGCAACAACCCCAGGAAATATGCTTTAGCCAAATCAGAAGAGATCCCAAATTGTGAGGGGGGTGAAAGGGGATAAAAAGGTTCAGAAAGAAAAAAAAAAAAAGAAAAGAAATAATTAGAAAAAGAAAAACAATAAAGAAAAAATATAAAAAGGAAAAAAACTGTATATATTAGATAAACTAGTTAAAAAATCTTAAAAAAGAAAAGGGTAAGAGTTAAAAAAATTTAGCAGAAGAAGAGAAAAAAAAATTGAAAAAGAAAAAAAAATTCAATTAACTGCAAGGCTAAAGAATCATGGGGAGAAAGCCATGAGTTCCGTGCTTTGCTTTCTCCTCCTCTGGAATTCCGTTGCTCTCCTTGTTATTGAAACTGCACTCCTTGGTCGGTGAACTTGGTCCTGGCTGGGTTTCTTGTTGATCTTCTGGGGGAGGGGCCTGTTGTAGTGATTCTCAAGTGTCTTTGCCCCAGGCAGAGTTGCACCGCCCTTACCAGGGGCCGGGCTGAGTAATCTGCTCGGGTTAGCTTTCGGGAGCTTTTGTTCCCTGAGCGCTTTCTGTAGAGTTCCGGAGGGCGGGAATGAAGATGGTGGCCTCCCTGGCTCTGGCCCGGAGGAGCCGAGGGCTCGGGGCCTCACTCCTCAGTGCGCCCTCAGAGAACCGCGCCCAATTACTCCCGTCACCCTGCCTCTGGCTGCGCTCTGAGCTGACCGAGCCTGCGACCAGTTCAAGGAAACCCTGAGCTTAGAGCTCACTCCTCGGCTCTGTCTCTGTAGCCGGCTTCCCTGTTCTAATACCTGTAAGCTCTGGGACACTCAGACACCCCCGATCCTTCTGTGACCTTGCGGGACCTGCGGCCACGCTGACTCCACGCGGGCTTCACCCTGGTTAAGCCTCTGGAGCGATGTCCCTCAGCGGAGCAGACTTTTAAAAGTCCTGCTTTTGTGCTCCGTTGCTCCGCCGCTTGCCGGGAGCTGGCCCCTCCCCCCAAAGTCTATCTTCCCGTCGCTTTGGATTCACTTCTCCGCCAGTCCTACCTTTCAGAAAGTGGTTGATTTTCTGTTTCTAGAATTGCTGTTCTTCTTCTCTTCGATCTCCCATTGGATTTGTAGGTGTTTGCAATCTTTAGATAAGCTATCTAGCTGATCTCCCGCTACCTGAAGTAGTCTCAGCCTGCTACTTCTCCGCCATCTTCGAACGGTCTCCAAAGTGCCAGATTTTGAAGAACAGACACAACTTTCCCATGAAGCTCCCTTTGCAAAAAAAAATAAAAATAAAAATAAAAAATAAAAAGAAAGAAAAGTCCTTAAAGACTTCAAAAAGTCTTTGAACATGGAGAGGAGAAGGGATTTGGGGAAAATTGGAAGGGGAGGTGAACCAGGAGAGACTATGGACTCTGAAAAACAATCTGAGGGTTTTGAAGGGGCGAGGGGTGGGAGGTTGGGGGAACCAGGTGGTGGGTATTGGGGAGGGCACGGATTGCATGGAGCACTGGGTGTGGTGCAAAAACAATGAATACTGTTACGCTGAAAAGAAAAAAAATTCAATGAAACCAGATGCTGTTGATTCTTGGAGAAAATCATTAAAATTGATAAACCATTAGCCAGACTTATTAGAAAAAAAGAAAGAAGACACAAATGACCAATAATCCGAATGAGAAAAGTTCTATCACTACAAATTCCCCAGATACTAAAAGGATAATAAAGAACCATTACAAACAAATGTATGTGCATAAATTCAACAACTTAGAAACACAAAAATAACCAAAGCTTCAACAATTATTAGACTGAAGCCTTTAAGAAGTTACTCAAGTGGCTAAGCATTGGTTTCTTTGTAAAATGGTGGGGTTGTTGAGGAGTAAATGAAGTTCTTAGCTGCTATCATCATCATCATCATCATCATTTTGAATTCAGACTTGTACCACAAAAGAAGATCTGGATGCAACTGAGAAGAAACCATTTGACCCACAATCAGCCTCTTTAGGAGCAGTTTGATTTGGTAAACCATTCTCTTTGGACTCTGATCTTATTTCAGTCTTCTCTTTCTACCTAAAAAATTTTCCTGCTCACTTGAGGGTTCTTACTACTGCTTTGTGCATTAAAAACCTGACAAATCACATCAATAAATTGTGCTGATTAAAAAAAAAAGTCCTCTTAGTACAGTCTTTGAACATGTCTTGAATGGATAGAATGAAGTAGCAGAAACTAAAGGCATTTTAAATGGACACTTTAAAGTTACAAACTTCCAGTTTTAAGAGATAAATACTGGGGATGTAATGTACAACATGACAACTGTGGCTAAAACTGATGTATGGTATATTTGAAAGTTGTTATGAGACTAGATCCTAAAAGTTCGTATCACATGGAAAAAAAAATTTTTTCTTCTTTTTTGTATATACATGAGATACTAGATAGTAACTAAACTTGTGGTAATCATTTCACAATATATGTAAGTCAAGCTATTATGCTGTACACCTTAGACTTCTATGCTGCGTATGTCAATTATATGTCAACCAACTGGAAGAAAAAACAAGATGTTTTGCCAGTTTAAGTGAAAATCTGTGGAGTTACTTTGCTAATACAGAAAGACTGTGGCCCAAGTGTGCTGGAAGGGGGTGTTTTAAAAAAATGTGAGAAGGGGAGGAGTGCCTGGGTGGCTCAGTGGTTAAACCTCTACCTTCAGTTCCGGTCATGATCTCGGGGTCCTGGGATCGAGCCCTGCATCAGGTTCTCTGCTCAGCAGGGAGCCTGCTTCCCCTTCTCCCTCTCCCTGCCTCTCTGCCTACTTGTGATCTCTCTCTGTCAAGTAAATAAATAAAGTCTTTAAAAAAATGTGGAGAAGGGGGAAGGGAGCGGCCAACCACTAGCCATTTACCTCACTCCCTGTTTTGCACATTAGTCACATTTGCAAGAGGAACGCAGAGCCTTTTGGAAAAGAATATCTGAAACCATTGAACACTGCTATTCAGGACCAGCGCAGATTTAAATGAAGAGCCAGTAGCAAGAAAGAGCAACACATCTCCTGGAATTAAATTATCTGGAGGAAAAGGGACTTTATGCTGGTGACCTGTGCTCAAAGCAAAGACCTACATACTGTTGAAGGAACAAAACTACATTTTCCACATATAATAAAGTGGAGTTTGGGAGCCTTTGAGTACATAGTCATCCAGATACGCTCTTGTTTTTTAGATATATTCTAAGCCTATGGGTGTTAGCAATGAGAGCTGTGATGTCAGAGGCCCCATATGGGTCATCAAATTGTGCAGCCCGGGAATCTATGAAGCCTTGTGTTAGAGCCAGGAAAAATAAATGCTTCATAGCCTGCAAGTCAACACTGCTCTCTTGTGGATACTAACAGGAATAGCAATACTGGGGTGAACCCCGTTCTCAAACCTCTGCTTGATGTTTGAAAGGTGACTGACAATTCTGTTAGAAAAACTCCTGGGATCTCCAACACTTAGGGAAGAGGCAGTGAGTGGCTTCAAGAAAATACTGTATTTCCTGCTCATAAGGCACATGGGAATTTAATGATTAACTTAAAAAAATATATAAGAGTATAACATTTATACTCTGATTTTCTTTTCTTCAGGGACATCCAAAATTAATATCAAATCAATGACATGAGTCTGGAATTCATAAGGGTAGACTGTATCTTGGTATTTAATAAGATGTTACATTAGCAGTATAGGCTAAGGTCTATGCATAGTAATGTTTATTCATTTCTTCATCTCCTCAACCAAAATTAGTTGAGTGCTTTGTGTGATTAACACATTAGTGATTAATATAGAGAGTTAGGAATAGATAAACTACTTTTAGAGAAATTATGGTCAAAACAGTCCATGAACTATCATTTTTCCCAATTTTGCCAATTAGTCAATTGAGCAAAAAGGTAAAATGCTATTGGTCATTCAGTTAACAGACTGGAATCAAGTGAGAAATCAGGCGTGTTTGCTAACTAAATCCATTTTTCCTATCATGTTGTCTAGAGATTGAGGTACATTTTTAGACTTCACCTGGACAGCTTTGTAGTTTTCTGACATTTTTGTGTTCCAGATTATGGATAGCAGAGACAGTGCACATCAAAACCATCATATATTGAATTAGTCAATGCAAGTAAAGTTAGTTAATACAACAAGGATACCACAGTAACTTAGGACAATACTATTTTACTTCTCATCCAAAACCATTCCAGTGCATGGGGGCTTTGCTTCATGTCAATACTTAGGGATCCAAGCTTCTTCCATATGTAGATCTTCCATGTATTAAGCACTAGGAATGTCCACAGATATTTCTGAATCTGGCTGGTGTACAAATTTTTTTTTAAGGTTTTATTTATTTATTTGTCAGAGAGAGAGAGAAAGAGAGAGAGAAAACACAAGCAAGGGGAGCATCAGGCAGAAGGAGAAGCAGGCTCCCTGCTGAGAAAGGAACCCAATGCGAGACTTGATCCCAGGACACTGGGATCTTGACCTGAGCTGAAGGCAGACACTTAACTGTCTGAGCCACCCAGACATCCCATTGTTCCAGATCTTGTAGGAGATTTTAGTGGCTTACTCTAAGAGAGATTTTATCACTTTTTCTTTCATTCCATTGGCCACACTGCTCACATAGATCCAGCTGCCTACGGCTGAGACTGGGTCACTGAATAATCATTTCTTAAGAGAAATGATACAACAGAGACTCTTGCATGTAAAATATACTTACCTTCTCCCCAAGGGAGACCACCCAGGCTCTCACACAGTCCAAGATCTCAAGCAGGGAGTGTCTTCTCCATCAAGTCCTGATGTGATTCCTTGTGGATCATTTTTCTCACCACATGGGTAATGGTGGAGTACTGGTACCCATCAGTAAGATTCCCATTTGGAGGGGAGGCATGGAATTCATTCAGTAGGAACTTGTCCATGGTAATGCTGGAATATTTTGAGGGCAGGCACTGCCACATTTTTACCCACTGAAGTGGTGGAAGTTCCTTGACTAGACACTGGTTATGTTCTCTGGGAGGAACTTGCTGTTGTGTCTCTGACCCCTTGTTCTGCCTTTGGGGGGTTGTGTCTTCTTCATTGTCCCCCATGGCATTATGACATGCAGGCACTGGGATATGTGACTTCTTTTGCATTACTGCATTTGGAGCCTGCTTCCAGCTCATAAAATATTAAGATCAATAATTGCTTTAATTATTTATCTTGATATTAAAGATATGGATACAATGCATATTTAATTAATTAAAGTTGAGTTTGATAGACTGACCTTTACTATATTATTATGAGCATTCAATTATATGCACTATTACTTCTGGAATTTTAGAGAACGGTCAGCTCTTAAGTTATTTTTCTCTTCATTAAGTTAAATTAATATACAATTCTTAGGTTTCTTCCTCTGCCCCAAGGCAAACATTCTTAATTATTAAAAATTTTAAATTAGAAAGGCACAGCATAGGGGAATATAGTCAGTAGTATTGTAATAGTGTTGTAAGGTAATGGATGGGAGCTACATTTGTGGTGAACACAGCACAATGCACAGACTTGTCAAATCACCACGTCGTACACCTGAAACTAATGTAACATTGTGTGTCAATTTCAATAAAAAATCTTAATAAGGAAAAATAATTGCTTTAATTATTAATCAAAAACTTTCTTTAAAAGCCAAGCTCAGGTGTCTTTGTCAACGAACACCCTCAAAACCCAAACAGGTTTCTGATCTATTTGTATTGGGCAGTTCCATGCACTAGTAATCACACACACATATGTTCTTCAGTATAATTAAACATTTTTTCTTTTGTTTCTTTGTCTTTTCCAGTTCACAATGCCACTCCTTTTAAGGTAATGGTGTCTATCTAAGGCCACCGGACTTGAGTACAACAACTATTCACATAATCTACTCTTCTTAGTTCTGGTTTCTATGAGTCTGTGTTTTTCAAAAACAGTCTAAAACTTTCTCTTAACCTCTGATGTCCCAAGCAGTAGGACAGTTTTTCAAGACTCCATATTTATGGACTTTCTCTATTATCATTAATTTCTGCTTGAAGATCAGCCAATTTTCTGCTAAGCTCATCTACTTATCATAATAACTTATCAATGAAATAAACAATTGCAAATACCCACAATTATTTTCAACTGTAACCAACCATTTCCCCCAGACTTACTATTTAGTAGACATGTCAGCTTTCCTTGTTGTGTGATCTTTCTAACATTGGTTGTCAATTTTCTCAGTGCCGGCAGTGTTAGTCAGGATATCTTGCTAGCTGATGAAATGAACAAGTCCAATGTGTTAGGGGTTTAAGATATACAACTTTATTTTTTGAGGACATCCATCCAATGCATGTGGAAGAGGAGGCTCTCCTCCATGCCATCTTTAAAAAAACACCTAACTTCTTCCATTGTGTAGTTACATCATTTCCAGGGCTTCATGTCTTCCGTGGATTAAGTTCAACTGGCCAGAGTGGTGGGGAGAGAGGGTAGAGGACATCAAGTAGGATGTAAAGATTGTGCCTAGAAGAGGTATGTACCATCTCCTTGGTCAGACTCAGTCTTACAGTCCCACTAACTATAGGTGAAACTTGAAAATGTAAATGTATCTGTGTATCTAGGAGGAGGAAGAACTCAGTTTAGTAAATGTAGCCTTGTCTCTGTCATTTATATCCATTGATTGTCAGGTGAACTTCAGGTGTGCAGTGGGAAGGGGGAGAAGTGTGGGAGAACTCTGGATACTTTGTGGCTCTCCTGGTCTCTCCGAGACACTGTGAGCCCTAGAGCCTGGTTTGCTCTTTGTTTGCCTCTTTCAGAACCCTCATTAAGTAGATCATCAGGTTTTATTTTAGACTCATAAGAGAGAAGCAAAGGAGCCTTTCTGAGTTCCTTCCATGTTTTCTAGTCATCCCCGTATCAGTAGTAAGGATGAAGAGAGGGACATTAGTATCTGCATCTTAGTGGATGGGTACAGGGATTTGAATGCCCTCCCTTCCAGACTCAGTCCGTGGCCCAGGACTGTCCAAACACATTCCTGAAAGTGCCTTAGGATTTGCTGGGATGACATCAAGAACCTGACATGGGAATCAAATGAGTAATGCATTTTCTGCTTAGTCCTTGAGTTTGTACAGAGTTCTTCTGGCCTGTCAAGAGACATTGCTGTTAGGACACAGCAGGTGGGGGACCTGGTGAGTTAATCTTCCAGGGAAGGACAGATCTTGCTGGATTTATTCCACAAAGTCACTGAATTTATTGCCTTCACTTGGATGTTTATAATAGAATTAAGAACTGTGTCCTGTTTGAGAAAGAGGCTGTGAGTTTCCTTAGACCTATGCTTGCTTCTGAAAAAGTAAATATTGATTTGTCTGTAAATGGAGCCAAAAGAGATCTGTTCATGGGTCCATGTCCTGAGAGCTGGGTGAGAGCAGTTTCCTTGCTGCTGCCTTTGGAGAAGTCTGAGGAAGTCTGTGCACTCTATGTTTATCCAGCCAACTATTGCCCACTAGAACGTATTTCTGAGACTGTAAGATCACACTTCTCTACAAGTCTTTTTCCTGTTGTGGGACAAATACTGCTTTGGTTAGTATCACCACCTTCACTTTCCTTTCGCACCATCATCTTTTTTCTCAGCCAAATGGATTACATAGTTCACCTACACCCTCCCCATCCTGCAACCCCTAGTATTTTCTCCACATTTATGAGTCTGTTTCTCTTTTGTTGTTGTTGCTTATTTGTTCATTCATTAGCTTAGGTGTTTTTTTAGATTCCACATATAAATGAAATCATATGGTATTTATCTTTCCCTATTTGACTCATTTCACTTAGTATAATACTCTCTAAGTCTATTTGTGTTGTCATAAATGGAAAGATTTCATTCTTTTTTATGGCCAAGTCATATTCCATTGTGTAGATATACACCACATCTTCTTTATCCATTTGTCTATCAAGGACATTTAGGTTGCTTCCTATCTTACATATTTATATATATTTATATAACATATATATGTATAACATGCTATGTGCTCCATATGTCACATTATAGATGTTATATATGTACTTCATATTATGTTATATATATATACTTTAAAGTATATATGTATATACTGTACTTTATATATATACTTATGTGTGTATATATGTGTATATATATATATATATATATACATACATTTCTACAGCCTTCTGATATCTGTTGTTGCTGTTGATAAGTATACTACCAGTCAATTGCTATTCCTTTGTAAGTAATGAATCATCTCTCTTGCTGTATTCAGAGCACCTCATCTATAGGGTTCTGGAATGTTAGCATATGTGTAGGTTGTTAAAAAAATAGATTTGACAGAAGATGAATTTAAATAACAGAATCTGGAGAACAGGAGTCAAGATGGCGGAGAAGTAGCAGCTGAGACTACTTCAGGTTGCGGGAGATCAGCTAGATAGCTTATCTAAAGATTGCAAACACCTACAAATCCAACGGGAGATCAAAGAGAAGAAGAACAGCAATTCTAGAAACAGAAAATCAACCACTTTCTGAAAGGTAGGACTGGCGGAGAAGTGAATCCAAAGGGACGGGAAGATAGACCCCGGGGGGAGGGGCCGGCTCCCGGCAAGCGGCGGAGCAACGGAGCACAAAATCAGGACTTTTAAAAGTCTGCTCCGCTGAGGGACATCGCTCCAGAGGCTTATCTGGGGTGAAGCCCACGCGGGGCCAGTGTGGCCTCAGGTCCCACAGGGTCACAGAAGGATCGGGGTGTCTGAGTGTCGCAGAGCTCGCAGGTATTAGAACAGGGAAGCCGGCTAGAGACGGAGCTGAGGAGTGAGCTCACAGCTCAGGCTTACCTTGAACTGGTCGAAGGCTCGGTGAGCTCAGAGCGCGGCCGGAGACCAGGCAGACGGGAGTAATTGGACGCTGTTCTCTGAGGGCGCACTGAGGAGTGGGACTCCGAGCTCTCGGCTCCTCCGGGCCGGAGACTGGGAGGCCGCCATCTTCATTCCCGTCCTCCGGACTCTACGGAAAGCGCTCAGGGAACAAAAGCTCCCGAAAGCAAACCCGAGCGGATTACTCAGCCCGGCCCCTGGTAAGGGCAGTGCAACTCCGCCTGGGGCAAAGACACTTGAGAATCACTACAACAGGCCCCTCCCCCAGAAGATCAACAAGAAACCCAGCCAGGACCAATTCACTTACGAGGAGTGCAGTTTCAATACCAAGGAGAGCAGCGGAATTCCAGAGGAGGAGAAAGCAAAGCACGGAACTCATGGCTTTCTCCCCATGATTCTTTAGCCTTGCAGTTAATTTAAATTTTTTTTTCTTTTTCAATTTTGTTCTCTTCTTCTGCTAAATTTTTTAAAACTTTTACCCTTTTCTTTTTTAACGTTTTTTAACTAGTTTATCTAATATATATAGTTTTTTTCCTTTTTATATTTTTTTCATTATTGGTTTTCTTTTTTTATTTCTTTTTTCTTTTTTCTTTTTTTTTTTTTTTTTTTTTCTGATCCTTTTTTTATCCCCTTCCCCCCCCCCCCTCACAATTTGGGATCTCTTCTGATTTGGCTAAAGCATATTTTCCTGGGGTTGTTGCCACCCTTTTAGTATTTTACTTACTCCTTCATATACTCTTATCTGGACAAAATGACAAGGCGGAAAAATTCACCACCAAAAAAAAGAACAAGAGGCAGTACCAAAGGCTAAGGACCTAATCAATACAGACATTGGTAATATGTCAGATTTAGAGTTCAGAATGACTATTCTCAAGGTTCTAGCTGGGCTCGAAAAAGGCATGGAAGATATTAGAGAAACCCTCTCGGGAGATATAAAAGCCCTTTCTGGAGAAATAAAAGAACTAAAATCTAATCAAGTTGAAATCAAAAAAGCTATTAATGAGGTGCAATAAAAAATGGAGGCTCTCACTGCTAGGATAAATGAGGCAGAAGAAAGAATTAGCGATATAGAAGACCAAATGACAGAGAATAAGGAAGCTGAACAAAAGAGGGACAAACAACTACTGGACCACGAGGGCAGAATTCGAGAGATAAGTGACACCATAAGACGAAACAACATTAGAATAATTAGGATTCCAGAAGAAGAAGAAAGAGAGAGGGGAGCAGAAGGTATATTGGAGAGAATTATTGGAGAGAATTTCCTCAATATGGCAAAGGGAACAAGCATCAAAATCCAGGAGGTGCAGAGAACCCCACTCAAAATCAATAAGAATAGGTCCACACCCTGTCACCTAATAGTAAAACTTACAAGTCTTAGTGACAAAGAGAAAATCCTGAAAGCAGCCCGGGAGAAGAAGTCTGTAACATACAATGGTAAAAATATTAGATTGGCAGCAGACTTATCCACAGAGACCTGGCAGGCCAGAAAGAGCTGGCATGATATATTCAGAGTACTAAACGAGAAAAACATGCAGACAAGAATACTATATCCAGCTAGGCTATCATTGAAAATAGAAGGAGAGATTAAAAGCTTCCAGGACAAACAAAAACTGAAAGAATTTGCAAACACCAAACCAGCTCTACAGGAAATATTGAAAGGGGTCCTCTAAGCAAAGAGAGAGCCTAAAAGTAGTAGATCAGAAAGGAACAGAAACAATATACAATAGCAGTCACCTTACAGGCAATACAATGGCACTAAATTCATATCTCTCAATAGTTACCCTGCATGTTAATGGGCTAAATGCCCCAATCAAAAGACACAGGGTATCAGAATGGATAAAAAAACAAAACCCATCTATATGTTGCCTACAAGAAACTCATTTTAAACCCGAAGACACTTTCAGATTTAAAGTGAGGGGGTGGAAAAGAATTTACCATGCTAATGGACACCAGAAGAAAGCAGGAGTGGCAATCCTTATATCAGATCACTTAGATTTTAAACCAAAGACTATAATAAGAGATGAAGATGGACACTATATAATACTCAAAGGATCTGTCCAACAAGAAGATCTAACAATTGTAAATATCTATGCCCTGAACGTGGGAGCAGCCAACTATATAAACCAATTAATAACAAAATCAAAGAAACACATCGACAATCATACAATAATAGTAGGGGACTTTAACACTCCCCTCACTGAAATGGACAGATCATCCAAGCAAAATATCAACAAGGAAATAAAGGCCTTAAATGATACACTGGACCAGATGGACATCACAGATATATTCAGAACATTTCATCCCAAAGCAACAGAATACACATTCTTCTCTAGTGCACATGGAACATTCTCCAGAATAGATCACATCCTCGGTCCTAAATCAGGTCTCAACTGGTATCAAAAGATTGGGATCATGCCCTGCATATTTTCAGACCACAATGCTCTGAAGCTAGAACTCAATCGCAAGAGGAAATTTGGAAAGAACACAAATACATGGAGACTAAACAGCATCCTTCTAAAGAATGAATGGGTCAACCAGGAAATTAAAGAAGAATTGAAAAAATTCATGGAAACAAATGATAATGAAAAGACAATGGTTCAAAATCTGTGGGACACAACAAAGGCAGTCCTGAGAGGAAAATATATAGCAGTACAAGCCTTTCTCAAGAAACAAGAAAGGTCTCAGGTACACAACCTAATCCTACAACTAAAGGAGCTGGTGAAAAAACAAGAAAGAAACCCTAAACCCAGCAGGAGAAGAGAAATCATAAAGATCAGAGCAGAAATCAATGAAATAGAAACCAAAAAAACAATAGAACAAATCAACGAAACTAGGAGCTGGTTCTTTGAAAGAATTAATAAGATTGATAAACCCCTGGCCATACTTCTCAAAAAGATTCACAGACCTATACCCCTGGGGGGAAAAATATATTATATGTTTATAAAAAATAAAATTAAAAAAAGAAAGAAAAGAAAAGAGAAAGAACCCAAATAAATAAAATCATGAATGAAAGAGGAGAGATCACAACTAACACCAAAGAAACACAGACAATTATAAGAACATACTATAGCAACTCTATGCCAACAAATTTGACAATCTGGAAGAAATGGATGCATTCCTAGAGACATATAAACTACCACAACTGAACCAGGAAAAAATAGAAAGCCTGAACAGACCCATATCCAGTAAGGAGATTGAAACAGTCATCAAAAATCTCCAAACAAACAAAAGCCCAGGGCCAGATGGCTTCCCGGGGGAATTCTACCAAACATTTAAAGAAGAACTAATTCCTATTCTCCTGAGACTGTTCCAAAAAATAGAAATGGACGGAAAACTTCCAAATTCATTTTATGAGGCCAGCATCACCTTGATCCCCAAACCAGACAAGGATCCCATCAAAAAAGAGAACTACAGACCAATATCCTTGATGAACACAGATGCAAAAATTCTCACCAAAATACTAGCCAATAGGATTCAACAGTACATTAAAAGGATTATTCACCACGACCAAGTGGGATTTATTCCAGGGCTGCAAGGTTGGTTCAACATCCGCAAATCAATCAATGTGATACAACACATTAATAAAAGAAAGAACAGGAACCATATGATACTCTCCATAGATGCTGAAACAGCATTTGACAAAGTACAGCATCCCTTCCTGATCAAAACTCTTCAAAGTGTAGGGATAGAGGGCACATACCTCAATATTATCAAAGCCATCTATGAAAAACCCACCGCCAATATCATTCTCAATGGAGAAAAACTGAAAGCTTTTCCACTAAGGTCAGGAACATGGCAGGGATGTCCGTTATCACCACTGCTATTCAACATAGTACTAGAAGTCCTAGCCTCAGCAATCAGACAACAAAAAGAAATTAAAGGCGTCCAAATCGGCAAAGAAGAAGTCAAACTATCACTCTTCGCAGATGATATGATACTATATGTGGAAAACCCAAAAGACTCCACTCCAAAACTGCTAGAACTTGTACAGGAATTCAGTAAAGTGTCAGGATATAAAATCAATGCACAGAAATCAGTCGCATTTCTCTACACCAACAAGACAGAAGAAAGAGAAATTAAGGAGTCCATCCCATTTACAATTGCACCCAAAACTATAAGATACCTAGGAATAAACCTAACCAAAGAGACTAAGAATCTATACACAGAAAACTATAAAGTACTCATGAAAGAAATTGAGGAAGACACAAAGAAATGGAAAAATGTTCCATGCTCCTGGATTGGAAGAATAAATATTGTGAAAATGTCTATGCTACCTAAAGCAATCTACACATTTAATGCAATTCCTATCAAAGTACCATCCATTTTTTTCAAAGAAATGGAACAAATAATCCTAAAATTTATATGGAACCAGAAAAGACCGTGAATAGCCAAAGGAATATTGAAAAAGAAAGCCAGAGTTGGTGGTATCACAATTCCGGAATTCAAACTCTATTACAAAGCTGTCATCATCAAGACAGCATGGTACTGGCACAAAAACAGACACATAGATCAATGGAACAGAATAGAGAGCCCAGAAATAGACCCTCAACTCTATGGTCAACTAATCTTCAACAAAGCAGGAAAGAATGTCCAATGGAAAAAAGACAGCCTCTTCAATAAATGGTGTTGGGAAAATTGGATAGCCACATGCAGAAAAATGAAATTGGATCATTTCCTTACACCACACACGAAAATAGACTGAAAATGGATGAAGGACCTCAATGTGAGAAAGAAATCCATCAACATCCTTGAGGAGAACTCAGGCAGCAACCTCTTTGACCTCAGCCGCAGCAACATCTTCCTAGGAACATCGCCACAGGCAAGGGAAGCAAGGGCAAAAATG
>NW_022631001.1:29502009-29511917 GCF_010015895.1 Lontra canadensis | reverse complement strand
CAGCAACCTCTTTGACCTCAGCCGCAGCAACATCTTCCTAGGAACATCGCCAAAGGCAAGGGAAGCAAGGGCAAAAATGAACTCTTGGGATTTTATCAAGATCAAAAGTTTTTGCACAGCAAAGGAAACAGTTCACAAAACCAAAAGACAACTGACAGAATGGGAGAAGATATTTGCAAACGACATATCAGATAAAGGGCTAGTGTCCAAAATCTATAAAGAACTTAGCAAACTCAACACCCAAAGAACAAATAATCCAATCAAGAAATGGGCAGAGGACATGAACAGACATTTCTGCAAAGAAGACATCCAGATGGCCAACAGACACATGAAAAAGTGCTCCATATCACTCGGCATCAGGGAAATACAAATCAAAACCACAATGAGATACCACCTCACACCAGTCAGAATGGCTAAAATTAACAAGTCCGGAAATGACAGATGCTGGCGAGGATGCGGAGAAAGGGGAACCCTCCTACACTGTTGGTGGGAATGCAAGCTGGTGCAACCACTCTGGAAAACAGCATGGAGGTTCCTCAAAATGTTGAAAATAGAACTACCCTATGACCCAGCAATTGCACTGCTGGGTATTTACCCTAAAGATACAAACGTAGTGATCCGAAGGGGCACGTGCACCCGAATGTTTATAGCAGCAATGTCTACAAAAGCCAAACTATGGAAAGAACCTAGATGTCCATCAACAGATGAATGGATAAAGAAGATGTGGTATATATACACAATGGAATACTATGCAGCCATCAAAAGAAATGAAATCTTGCCATTTGCGACAACGTGGATGGAACTAGAGGGTATCATGCTTAGCGAAATAAGTCAATCGGAGAAAGACAACTATCATATGATCTCCCTGATATGAGGGAGAGGAGATGCAACATGGGGGGTTAATGGGGTAGGAGAAGAGTAAATGAAACAAGTTGGGATTGGGAGGGAGACAAACCATAAGTGACTCTTAATCTCACAAACAAACTGAGGGTTGCTGGGCAGAGGGGGGTTGGGGGGGGTTATGGACATTGGGTAGGGTGTGTGCTATGGTGAGTGCTGTGAAGTTTGTAAACGTGGAGATTCACAGACCTGTACCCCTGGGGGAAAAATAAATAAATAAATAAATAAATAAATAAATATATATATATATATATATATATATTTATAAAAAATAAAATTATAAAAAATAAATAAATAACAGAATCTGGTGAGATATTTTTTATATATATTTTATTGTATTATGTTAGTCACCATACAGTACATCATTAGTTTTTTATATAGTGTACCATGACTCATTGTTTATCTATAACACCCAGTGCTCCATGTGGTCCACGCCCTTCTTAATATCCATCACCAGGCTCACGCATATTTTAGAGAAATAGTGTAAATGTACTCAAAGCTATAAGGTCTTGATTTTATGTTATATTCTTATGGGTTTAGTTCTCTGATTTTATGATTATTGGAACTAGTATGATATCTCAGCGTAGTTGGAAAGAACTTTCAAACAGAATATGGTACTTTATTGATTTCAAAATATAATCTTTTTTTCAGTTTCAAAAAAAAAAATAGATTTGAGAGCCCAGAAATAAGCCCATGTTTATATGGTCAATTAATCTACAATAAAAGAAACAAAAAATATACAATGGGAAAAGACAGTCTGTTCAATAAATGGTATTAAGACAACTAGCAAAAAATGAAAGTGGACCACTTTCTTACATCACACACAAAAGTATAATCAAAATAGATTAAAGACCTAAATGTAAGACCTAAAAGCATAATTCTACTACAGGAGAACATAGGCAGTAATCTCTTGTACATAACCTTAGCAATATTTTTCTGGATATGTCTCCCTACACTAGGGAAACAAAAGCAAAAATGAACAATTGGGACTACATCAAACTAAACTCTTTTGCACAGTGAAGGAAACCATCAACAAAACAAAAAGGCAGCCTACTGAATGGAGAAGATATTTGTAAATAACATATCACATAAGGGGTTAATACCCAAAATACATAAATAACTCATACAACTCAACATCAATAAAACAATCTGATTTAAAAATGGGGAGAGCTCTGAATAAACAGCTTTCCAAAGAAGATATACAGATAACCAACAGACACATAAAAAGATGCTTGACAACACTAATTATCAAGAAAATACAAATCAGAACCACAGTGAGGTATCACCCTGCATCAGCCACGAGGGCTGGTATCAAAAAGACAAGAAACAACATGTGTCAGCAAGAAAATGGAGAAAAAGGAACCCTCATACACTGTTGGTGGGAATGTAAAGTGGCAAAGCCACTGTACAAAAGTGTATGGAAGGTCCTAAAAAAATTTAAAATAGAAATACCATATAATCTAATAATTCCACTTCTGGGTATTTACTCAAGAAAAACAGAAACACTAATTCAAAAAGATAGATGCACCCCTATGTTTTGCAGCATTACTTAAAATGGACAAGATAGGAAGCAATCTAAATGTCTGGGCTGCCTGCTCAGCAGGGAGTCTGCTTCTCTCTCTCTTCCTCTGCCCCTCCCCCTCTCCCTGGCCGTGTTCTCTCTGTCTCTCAAATAAATAAAATCTTTAGACAAAAGAAAAAGAATGGGGTCTCCAATGTTTACAGCAGCAATGGCCACGGTCGCCAAACTGTGGAAAGAACCAAGATGCCCTTCAACGGATGAATGGATAAGGAAGATGTGGTCCAAATACACTATGGAGTATTATGCCTCCATTAGAAAGGATGAATACCCAACTTTTGTAGCAACATGGACGGGACTGGAAGAGATTATGCTGAGTGAAATAAGTCAAGCAGAAAGAGTCAATTATCATATGGTTTCACTTATTTGTGGAGCATAACAAATAGCATAGAGGACAAGGGGAGATGGAGAGGAGAAGGGAGTTGGGGGAAATTGGACGGGGAGGTGAACCATGAGAGACTATGGACTCTGAAAAACAATCTGAGGGTTTTGAAGGGGCGGGGGGTGGGAGGTTGGGGGAACCAGGTGGTGGGTATTGGGGAGGGCACGGATTGCATGGAGCACTGGGTGTGGTGCAAAAACAATGAATACTGCTATGGTGAAAAGAAAAAAAACTTTTTTTTAAAAATCAAAAAAAAAAAGACAAAAGAAAAAGAATGGGGTCTGATCACTATCTTTACCCCTATCCCCCAATATTCTAACCTGGATCTTGGGATGTATTCTCAGGGCGGTGGTCGAACTGGAGTTCGTCAGTCTTTGTGTTAGATGGTAGGTCTTAATTTGATTATATCTGCAAAGACTCTATTTCTACAAGAGTTCACACTCACAGGTACTTGGAGGTAAGGACTTCACTATATCACTTTAGGGGACACAATTAAATCCAAAACATGTATTTTGGATTTCTCATGAGAGATTTGTAACTGTAGTTGTTGCCTTTAATATATGTATCTCATTAGGTTGTTATGAGGATTAAATGAACCTCAGGTAATATCCAGAATAATATTATATATATATATATATATATATAATCTTTAGATTTATTATTATTATTACTTGTGTTATTCTTGCTGTGACTTTATGTAAAGTTTTAGTCTCCCACTATAAGATGACAGAAGCCATTTTTTAATGTACATATTTCAAATGTAGTGCCTTGTCAAAGTAGGGTAAAAATATTTGTTCAATGAAAAAGTAAAAGTGGTCAAGATGGCGGAGAAGTAGCAGGCTGAGACTACTTCAGGTTGCGGGAGATCAGCTAGATAGCTTATCTAAAGATTGCAAACACCTACAAATCCAACGGGAGATCGAAGAGAAGAAGAACAGATATTCTAGAAACAGAAAATCAACCACTTTCTGAAAGGTAGGACTGGCGGAGAAGTGAATCCAAAGGGACAGGAAGATAGACCCCGGGGGGAGGGCCCGGCTCCCGGCAAGCGGCGGAGCAACAGAGCACAAAATCAGGACTTTTAAAAGTCTGCTCCGCTGAGGGACATCGCTCCAGAGGCTTATCTGGGGTGAAGCCCACGCGGGGCCAGTGTGGCCTCAGGTCCCACAGGGTCACAGAAGGATCGGGGGTGTCTGAGTGTCACAGAGCTTGCAGGTATTAGAACAGGGAAGCCGGCTACAGAGACGGAGCTGAGGAGTGAGCTCACAGCTCGGGCTTACCTTGAACTGGTCGCAGGCTCGGTGAGCTCGGAGTGCGGCCGGAGGCCAGGCAGACGGGAGTAATTGGGCACTGTTCTCTGAGGGCGCACTGAGGAGTGGGGCCCCGAGCCCTCGGCTCCTCCGGGCCGGAGACTGGGAGGCCGCCATCTTTATTCCCGTCCTCTAGAACTCTACGGAAAGCGCTCAGGGAACAAAAGCTCCCGAAAGCAAACCTGAGCAGATTACTCAGCCCGGCCCCTGGTAAGGGCGGTGCAATTCCGCCTGTGGCAAAGACACTTGAGAATCACTACAACAGGCCCATCCCCCAGAAGATCAACAAGAAACCCAGCCAGGACCAAGTTCACCGACCAAGGAGTGCAGTTTCAATACCAAGGAGAGCCTCGGAATTCCAGAGGAGGAGAAAGGAAAGCACGGAACTCATGGCTTTCTCCCCATGATTCTTTAGCCTTGCAGTTAATTTAATTTGTTTTTCTTTTTCAATTTTTTTTCTCTTCTGCTAAATATTTTTAACTTTTACCCTTTTCTTTTTTAACGTTTTTTAACTAGTTTATCTAATATATATATATATTTTCCTTTTTATATTTTTTCCATTATTGGTTCTCTTTTTTTATTTGTTTCTTTTTTCTTTTTTCTTTCTGAACCTCTTTTTATCCCCTTATTCCCCCCCCCCCCCCAATTTGGGATCTCTTCTGATTTGGCTAAAGCATATTTTCCTAGGGTTGTTGCCACCCTTTTAGTATTTTACTTACTCCTTCATATACTCTTATCTGGACAAAATGACAAGGCAGAAAAATTCACCACAAAAAAAAAAGAACAAGAGGCAGTACCAAAGGCTAGGGACCTAATCAATACAGACATTGGTAATATGTCAGATCTAGAGTTCAGAATGACGATTCTCAAGGTTCTAGCTGGGCTTGAAAAAGGCATGGAAGATATTAGAGAAACCATCTCAGGAGATATAAAAGCCCTTTCTGGAGAAATAAAAGAACTAAATTCTAATCAAGTTGAAATCAAAAAAGCTATTAATGAGGTACAATCAAAAATGGAGGCTCTCACTGCTAGGATAAATGAGGCAGAAGAAAGAATTAGCGATATAGAAGACCAAATGACAGAGAATAAGGAAGCTGAGCAAAAGAGGAACAAACAACTACTGGACCACGAGGGCAGATTTCGAGAGATAAGTGACACCATAAGACGAAACAACATTAGAAAATTGGGATTCCAGAAGAAGAAGAAAGAGAGAGGGGAGCAGAAGGTATATTGGAGAGAATTATTGGAGAGAATTTCCCCAATATGGCAAAGGGAACAAGCATCAAAATCCAGGAGGTTCAGAGAACCCCACTCAAAATCAATAAGAATAGATCCACACCCTGTCACCTAATAGTAAAATTTACAAGTCTTAGTGACAAAGAGAAAATCCTGAAAGCAGCCCGGGAGAAGAAGTCTGTAACATACAATGGTAAAAATATTAGATTGGCAGCAGACTTATCCACAGAGACCTGGCAGGCCAGAAAGAGCTGGCATGATATATTCAGAGTACTAAACGAGAAAAACATGCAGACAAGAATACTATATCCAGCTAGGCTATCATTGAAAATAGAAGGAGAGATTAAAAGCTTCCAGGACAAACAAAAACTGAAAGAATTTGCAGACACCAAACCAGCTCTACAGGAAAAATTGAAAGGGGTCCTCTAAGCAAAGAGAGAGCCTAAAAGTAGTAGATCAGAAAGGAACAGAAACAATATACAATAACAGTCATCTTACAGGCAATACAATGGCACTAAATTCATATCTCTCAATAGTTACCCTGAATGTTAATGGGCTAAATGCCCCAATCAAAAGACACAGGGTATCAGAATGGATAAAAAAACAAAACCCATCTATGTGTTGCCTACAAGAAACGCATTTTAAACCCGAAGACACCTTCAGATTTAAAGTGAGGGGGTGGAAAAGAATTTACCATGCTAATGGACATCAGAAGAAAGCAGGAGTGGCAATCCTTATATCAGATCACTTAGATTTTAAACCAAAGACTATAATAAGAGATGAAGAAGGACACTATATAATACTCAAAGGATCTGTCCAACAAGAAGATCTAACAATTGTAAATATCTATGCCCTGAATGTGGGAGCAGCCAACTATATAAACCAATTAATAACAAAATCAAAGAAACACATCGACAACAATACAATAATAGTAGGGGACTTTAACACTCCCCTCACTGAAATGGATAGATCATCCAAGCAAAAGATCAACAAGGAAATAAAGTCCTTAAATGACACACTGGACCAGATGGACATCACAGATATATTCAGAACATTTCATCCCAAAGCAACAGAATACACATTCTTCTCTAGTGCACATGGAACATTCTCCAGAATAGATCACATCCTTGGTTCTAAATCAGGTCTCAACTGGTATCAAAAGATTGGGATCATTCCCTGCATATTTTCAGACCACAATGCTCTGAAGCTAGAACTCAATCGCAAGAGGAAATTTAGAAAGAACCCAAATACATGGAGACTAAACAGCATCCTTCTAAAGAATGAATGGGTCAACCAGGAAATTAAAGAAGAATTGAAAAAATTCATGGAAACAAATGATAATGAAAATACAACAGTTCAAAATCTGTGGGACACAACAAAGGCAGTCCTGAGAGGAAAATATATAGCGGTACAAGCCTTTCTCAAGAAACAAGAAAGGTCTCAGGTACACAACCTAATCCTACACCTAAAGGAGCTGGAGAAAGAACAAGAAAGAAACCCTAAACCCAGCAGGAGAAGAGAAATCATAAAGATCAGAGCAGAAATCAATGAAATAGAAACCAAAAAAACAATAGAACAAATCAACGAAACTAGGAGCTGGTTCTTTGAAAGAATTAATAAGATTGATAAGCCCCTGGCCAGACTTATCAAAAAGAAAAGAGAATGGACCCAAATAAATAAAATCATGAATGAAAGAGGAGAGATCACTACTAACACCAAAGAAATACAGACAATTATAAGAACATATTATGAGCAACTCTATGCCAACAAATTTGACAATCTGGAAGAAATGGATGCATTCCTAGAGACATATAAACTACCACAACTGAACCAGGAAGAAATAGAAAGCCTGAACAGACCCATAACCAGTAAGGAGATTGAAACAGTCATCAAAAATCTCCAAACAAACAAAAGCCCAGGGCCAGACGGCTTCCCGGGGGAATTCTACCAAACATTTAAAGAAGAACTAATTCCTATTCTCCTGAGACTGTTCCAAAAAATAGAAATGGAAGGAAAACTTCCAAATTCATTTTATGAGGCCAGCATCACCTTGATCCCCAAACCAGACAAGGATCCCATCAAAAAAGAGAACTACAGACCAATATCCTTGATGAACACAGATGCAAAAATTCTCACCAAAATACTAGCCAATAGGATTCAACAGTACATTAAAAGGATTATTCACCACGACCAAGTGGGATTTATTCCAGGGCTGCAAGGTTGGTTCAACATCCGCAAATGAATCAATGTGATACAACACATTAATAAAAGAAAAAACACGAACCATATGATACTCTCCATAGATGCTGAAAAAGCATTTGAGAAAGTACAGCATCCCTTCCTGATCAATTTTCTTCAAAGTGTAGGGATAGAGGGCACATACCTCAATATTATCAAAGCCATCTATGAAAAACCCACCGCAAATATCATTCTCAATGGAGAAAAACTGAAAGCTTTTCCACTAAGGTCAGGAACATGGCAGGGATGTCCGTTATCACCACTGCTATTCAACATAGTACTAGAAGTCCTAGCCTCAGCAATCAGACAACAAAAAGAAATTAAAGGCGTCCAAATCGGCAAAGAAGAAGTCAAACTATCACTCTTCGCAGATGATATGATACTATATGTGGAAAACCCAAAAGACTCCACTCCAAAACTGCTAGAACTTGTACAGGAATTCAGTAATGTGTCAGAATATAAAATCAATGCACAGAAATCAGTCGCATTTCTCTACACCAACAAGACAGAAGAAAGAGAAATTAAGGAGTCCATCCCATTTACAATTGCACCCAAAACTATAAGATACCTAGGAATAAACCTAACCAAAGAGACTAAGAATCTATACACAGAAAACTATAAAGTACTCATGAAAGAAATTGAGGAAGACACAAAGAAATGGAAAAATGTTCCATGCTCCTGGATTGGAAGAATAAATATTGTGAAAATCTCTATGCTACCTAACGCAATCTACACATTTAATGCAATTCCTATCAAAGTACCATCCATTTTTTTCAAAGAAATGGAACAAATAATCCTAAAATTTATATGGAACCAGAAAAGACCTCGAATAGCCAAAGGAATATTGAAAAAGAAAGCCAGAGTTGGTGGCATCACAATTCCGGACTTCAAACTCTATTACAAAGCTGTCATCATCAAGACAGCATGGTACTGGCACAAAAACAGACACATAGATCAATGGAACAGAATAGAGAGCCCAGAAATAGACCCTCAACTCTATGGTCAACTAATCTTCGACAAAGCAGGAAAGAATGTCCAGTGGAAAAAAGACAGCCTCTTCAACAAATGGTGTTGTGAAAATTGGACAGCCACATGCAGAAAAATGAAATTGGACCATTTCCTTTCACCACACATGAAAATAGACTCAAAATGGATGAAGGACCTCAATGTGAGAAAGGAATCCATCAAAATCCTTGAGGAGAACACAGGCAGCAACCTCTTTGACCTCAGCCGCAGCAACATCTTCCTAGGAACATTGCCACAGGCAAGGGAAGCAAGGGCAAAAATGAACTCTTGGGATTTTATCAAGATCAAAAGCTTTTGCACAGCAAAGGAAACAGTTCACAAAACCAAAAGACAACTGACAGAATGGGAGAAGATATTTGCAAACGACATATCAGATAAAGGGCTAGTGTCCAGAATCTATAAAGAACTTAGCAAACTCAACACCCAAAGAACAAATAATCCAATCAAGAAATGGGCAGAAGACATGTACAGACATTTCTGCAAAGAAGACATCCAGATGGCCAACAGACACATGAAAAAGTGCTCCATATCACTCGGCATCAGGGAAATACAAATCAAAACCACAATGAGATACCACCTCACACCAGTCAGAATGGCTAAAATTAACAAGTCCAGAAATGACAGATGCTGGCGAGGATGAGGAGAAAGGGGAACCCTCCTACACTGTTGGTGGGAATGCAAGCTGGTGCAACCACTCTGGAAAACAGCATGGAGGTTCCTCAAAAAGTTGAAAATAGAACTACCCTATGACCCTGCAATTGCACTGCTGGGTATTTACCCTAAAGATACAAACGTAGTGATCCGAAGGGGCACGTGCACCCGAATGTTTATAGGAGCAATGTCCACAATAGCCAAACTATGGAAAGAACCTAGATGTCCATCAACAGATGAATGGATAAAGAAGATGTGGTATATATATACAATGGAATACTATGCAGCCATCAAAAGAAATGAAATCTTGCCTTTTGCGACAACGTGGATGGAACTAGAGGGTATCATGCTTAGTGAAATAAGTCAATCGGAGAAAGACAACTATCATATGATCTCCCTGATATGAGGGAGAGGAGAAGCAACATGGGGGGTTAATGGGGTAGGAGAAGAGTAAATGAAACAGGTTGGGATTGGGAGGGAGACAAACCATAAGTGACTCTTAATCTCACAAAACAAACTGAGGGTTGCTGGGGGGAGGGGGGTTGGGAGAGGGGGGGTGGGGTTATGGACATTGGGTAGGGTATGT